>NC_092263.1:8999848-9037348 GCF_036320965.1 Panulirus ornatus | reverse complement strand
AGTAGATAGTAGTAGTATGTAGTAGTAGTATAGTATGAGTAGAGTAGTAGTAGTAGTAGTTAGTAGCTGTAGTATGTATAGTAGTAGCAGTAGTAGTAGTAGAATAGCAGTAGATGTAGTAGATAATAGTTAGTATGATTATAGTAGTAGTAGTAGTAGTAGTAGTAGTTAGTAGTAGTAGTAGTAGTAGTAGAGAGTAGTAGTAAGTAGAAAGTAGCAGTAGATGTAGTAGTAGTAGTTGTAGATGTAGTAGTAGTAGTAGTAGTAGTAGTAGTAGTAGCTGTAGTAGTAGTAGTAGTAGTAGCAGTAGTAGTAGTAGAAGTAGCAGTGATGTAGTAGTAGTAGTGTAGAGTAGTAGTAGTAGTAGTAATAGTAGTATAGTAGCTGTAGTAGTAGTAGTAGTAGTAGCAGTAGTAGTGTAGAAGTACATAGATGTAGTAGTAGTAGTTGTAGATAGTATAGTAGTAGTAGTAGTGATGTAGTAGTAGCTGTAGTAGTAGTAGTAGTATAGCAGTAGTAGTATAGAAGTAGCAGTAGATGTAGTAGTAGTAGTAGTAGATGTAGTAGTATAGTAGTAGTAGTAGTAGTAGTAGTAGTAGTAGTAGTATAGTAGTAGTAGTGTATAGTAGTAGAGTAGCAGTAGTAGTAGTAGAAGTAGCAGTAGATGTATAAGTAGTAGTAGATGTAGTAGTAGTAGTATAGTAGTATATAGTAGTACTGTAGTAGTAGTAGTGTAGTAGTAGCAGTAGTAGTAGTAGAGTAGCAGTAGATGTAGTAGTAGTATATAATGTAGTAGTAGTAGTATTAGTAGTATAGTATTAGCTGTAGTAGTAGTAGTAGTAGTAGCAGTAGTAGTAGTAGAAGTAGCAGTAGATGTAGTAGTAGTAGTAGTAGATGTAGTAGTAGTATATTATTAGTAGTATAGTAGTGTAGTAGTAGTAGTAGTAGTAGCAGTAGTAGTAGTAGAAGTAGCAGTAGATGTATAGTAGTAGTAGTAGATGTAGTAGTAGTAGTAGTAGTAGTAGTAGTAGTAGTAGCTGTAGTAGTAGTAGTAGTAGTAGCATAGTATAGTAGAAGTAGCAGTAGATGTAGTATAGTATTGTAGATGTAGTAGTAGTAGTAGTAGTAGAGTAGTAGTAGTAGCTGTAGTAGTATAGGATAGTATTTATGAATATAATTAGATAGGTACAAGTTATGTATATAGTATAGTATATATTGTATTATAGTATAGTAGTATAGAAATTATATGTAATTTTAGTATAATATGTATGTATATTAGGATATTTATTATGTATATATAGTAATAATATATATAGATGATATAGTTGTATATAGTATAAGTTTGTAATATGATTATATATAGTAGGTAGAGTAAGTAATGAGAGGTAGTAGGTAGATAGTAGTAGAGAATAGATGTAGTAGTGTTAGTGTAGTAGTTAGTATGTATATAGTGTATAGTACATATGTATAAGTACATATTAGATTATTAATAGTTATAGAATATATGTACTGTTATATATATTGATATATAGTAATAGTATTATATTATATGATTATATTATATATATAAGTGTTATATTATATAATAGATATAAAGTACTATGATATATATGTATTATGTATAGTATATGTATATAGTACTTGTATATATATGTACTATTATAATAGCATAGATTATATTAGTTAGTAGTTATATGTAAGTAAGTGTATATTATATACGAGTATGTAGAAGTGCAGTATGAGATGTGAGTATAGTAGTATGATTAGTAGATTAGTATATAGTTGTATAATGTATAGGAGTAGATGTAATAGATGATAGTAGAAATAGTATAGTAGTAGTGAGTATAGTATATACAGTAGTAGTAGAGTAGCGAGATGTAGTAGTAGATGTAGAGAATTATAAAGAGTGTAGTGTAGTATAGTATATGCTTAGAGTAGAACAGTAATTAGTAGTAGTTGTAGTAGTATAGAGATAGTTATGTAGTAGTAGCGTATAGTAGGTAGTAGAGTATTAGAAGTACAGTAATGAGTTAGTGTTATGTAAGTTAGTTATATAGTAAGAGTGTTATATAGTGTAGTGAGTGATATAAATAGCGTAGATGTAGTATTGTAGATGTATAGTATATGTAGTAGTGATATGTGTATAGTAGTGGTAGCATAAGAGTAAGTACTGATGTATGTATGTGTAGATAGTAGTAGTATAGTAGTAGTTGTGTGTAGTAGTGTAAGAGCAGTATTATAGAATAGAGGATATATGTAGTGTGATGTGTAGTATAGTATGTAGTATCTGTTAATATAGATACGATATAGAAAGTACAGTAGATGTATATATAGTTGTGAGTTAGTAGTATAGTAGTAGTAGTAGTAGCTGTAGTATATAGTAGTAGTAGCAGTAGTAGTAGTAAGTAGCGTAGATGTAGTAGTAGTAGTAGTAGATGTAGTAGTAGTAGTAGTAGTAGTAGTAGATAGTATAGTAGTAGCTGTAGTAGTAGTAGTAGTAGTAGCAGTAGTAGTAGTAGAAGTAGAGTAGATGTAGTAGTAGTAGAGTAGTGTAGTAGTAGTAGTAGTAGTAGTAGTAGTAGTAGTAGTGTAGTAGTAGTAGTATAGTAGAGTAGTAGTAGTAGAGTAGAGTAGAGTATAGTAGTAGTGTAGAGATGTAGTATAGTAGTAGTAGTAGTAGTAGTAGTGTAGTAGTAGTAGTAGTAAGTAGCAGTAGTAGTAGTAGAAGTAGCAGTAGATGTAGTAGTAGTAGTAGTAGATGTAGTAGTAGTAGTAGTTAGTAGTAGTAGTAGTAGTAGCTGTAGTAGTAGTAGTAGTAGTAGCAGTAGTAGTAGTAGAAGTAGCAGTAGATGTAGTAGTAGTAGTAGTAGATGTAGTAGTATAGTAGTAGTAGTATATTGTAGTAGTAGTAGTAGTATGCGTATGTAGTAGTAGAGTAGATAGTAGTAGAGTAGTAGTTAAGTAGAAGTAGTAGTAAGTAGTAGTAGTAGTAGAGTATGTAGTAGTAGTAGTAGTAGTAGTTAGTAGTAGAAGTAGTAGATGTAGTAGTAGTAGTATGTAGATGTAGTAGTAGTAGCAGTAGTAGTAGTAGTAGTAGTAGTAGATTGTAGTAGTAGTAGTAGTAAGCAGTAGTAGTAGTAAAGTAGCAGTAGTAGTAGTAGTAGTAGTAGATGTAGTAGTAGTAGTAGTAGTAGTAGTAGTATAGCTGTAGTAGTAGTAGTAGTAGTAGTAGTAGTAGTAGAAGTACAGTAATGTAGTAGTAGTAGATGTAGTAGTAGTAGTAGTAGTAGTAGTAGATGTAGTAGTAGTAGTAGTATTAGTAGTAGTAGTAGTAGTAGCTGTAGTAGTAGTAGTAGTAGTAGCAGTAGTAGTAGTAGAAGTAGCAGTAGATGTAGTAGTAGTAGTAGTAGATGTAGTAGTAGTAGTAGTAGTAGTAGTAGTAGTAGTAGTAGCTGTAGTAGTAGTAGTAGTAGTAGCAGTAGTAGTAGTAGAAGTAGCAGTAGATGTAGTAGTAGTAGTTGTAGATGTAGTAGTAGTAGTAGTAGTAGTAGTAGTAGTAGTAGCTGTAGTAGTAGTAGTAGTAGTAGCAGTAGTAGTAGTAGAAGTAGCAGTAGATGTAGTAGTAGTAGCAGTAGATGTAGTAGTAGTAGTAGTACACTTAACGATTTCGTGAATCAGGTGGGACCAAATGCTGAAACTGTATGTAGGAAATACATGGCATATAACCTGGGTGGGAAGGGGAGGGTAATGGCAGTCCATGTAATGATGGACACCAGGGTGGACGGGGGTCGGTCATGTGTGGCTGTGGTGTCGCACTGCAACTAGGGGACGAGGGATCTCTGGTGGCCGGAGGTGACGGTGGCGAGATGAGGAGTACCTCAGCTCTTCTTTCTTTTTTTTTGAGGAAGTCTGGGGGATTATAGTGTTAAACGTCTCTTATTTAATATGGAAGGAGCGATCCAGGTGCGTTTGGAAAGACAGAAAAGTTGCGTCGGAAGTTGTGATTTGAGGTGCAAGGAGGGAGTCCAAATGTCTGCAATGGAAAGATAGATGGTTCAGACGTGTTCGAACCCGCTTGGCTTCACCGAAACCCACATGCTTGGCGGACTGGACGACCTGGAGTGGGGCTGGGGAATGGATGAGACAGTTGGCACGTAGTGAGAAGCAATTGGATATATATATATATATATATATATATATATATATATATATATATATATATATATATATATATATATATATATATATATATCACTCCAAAGGAACCCATGGGTAACAGATTATTTGGAAAAAATAGATAAAATCCAAAGAATATTACTTATCATTACAATTTAATCAGCATTTTCAAAATAAATGAAAAAAAAAAATTTCAGCCAAACATGAATGACCAAAAAAAATTCGGTGGGGGAAAAAAAACATTAATTTTCATATGCTCTTCTTTTTTTTATTCAATATCTGTCCCATTTGTGCTTGCCCGAGAACGTGAACATACTGCATCTGTATTCAGCACGGCCTTGAGGAAGCCGCACAGGTGTCTCGATGGACCAAAAATACCTGGGGGAAATAACAACGTCAGGGGTTCGAGGTTTTCCCTCCTACCTGTGGCAAATCTTAGGGAAAGAAAAGGCTCGTGTGTGTGTGTATGTTTCCCTCCCCAGCCCCGCCCCCTGACGCTTGTGTAGCACCGCCCACTGATTGGGCACGGCCCCCCGTGACGTCATTGAAGCCTCTGGCTTTGATTGGCTCACCTGTCGTAAGAAAAAGAAAAAAGTATCGTTTTATGAACAAATCAAAAAAATAAATGGATTAAAAGTTCATCTAGTCCTATAGGGTAAACTGTTCAGTCTTTCAGAGAATTATAGTAATTCCGCCTCAGTGAAATGAGTAAAATAGATAGCTAGAGAGATAATACTTGAGGGGTTCGCGGCTAATCATCGCCCACCCATCCACCCACCGGTTGCGCGCGCCATGGCGCCGCCTCTATATAAAGGAGGCCAGACCCGTGACCGACCTCAGTCCTGGCCGGGCAAGACACACGACCACTGCCTCAGCCGAGCACACACAGAGAGACACAGAAACTTCCACCTTTTTTCCCCCGCCATTTCTTCCCATCTACAGCAAGAACCCCGGGGATCCAAGATGTGTTGGTAGAGCTACACAAGAGAGAGAAAGAGAGACATTTTAACTTCTTCGGCCGCTCAGGACATCCATCTTTGCCTGTTACAGACATTTAATAGTTCCACCACCACCCAGCTCTCGAAGAGATGCATTCCTTCGCCATTTTTCTCGGTAAGTCCTGAAATACGTATATGGGAGACGTTTTATGTTAGTAAGACATGATGGACATTAATTAATCCCAGCCAGTCGTGTTATAGGGAACTTATTTGAACATTTCAATTTGCCTAAAAAAAAATTTTTTTTTTGAACTGGGCTAAATTTTTTTGGTTTTTTGGAACTGCCTAAAAGTTAATTAAATTTTTGTTTTCATGGGAAAAAATATATATATATGGAGGTAACTTTAGGTCTATGTATATTAAGTGATGAGTAGTATTTTAGGAGAGTATGATGGATTATCAATAACTATAGTATGTTATTTATGATATACGTTAAAGAAATTATTTCTTTCCCCAATTTAAAAAAAAAAAAATTATTTCTTCCCCCCACACACAAGACTTAAATATGATATTGTTAACTCAATCATTTATTCACTTAATAAAATCTCAAATGACCAGTCTATTTTTTTAGGACAGGGGTCAACCCCCAACCATTTCTCTCTCTCTCTCTCTCTCTCTCTCTCTCTCTCTCTCTCTCTCTCTCTCTCTCTCTCTCTCTCTCTCTCTCTCTCTCTCTACCTACCTATATCTATATTTATATTACACATAATTACCGTGGATGGTAATTACGACCCCCGTTAACTTATTAATTCTAAAAATCCTGGGTTGTTTCCCATATTGTGATCCTCTTTCTCACTCTTAATTTCCTCCCTCTTATTTCCCACTGTACTGTCTTTAAAACTAGGTAATTGGCTGCTTAGGATATGGACTTAGTTAACTACCCAATGGCACTGACCTCTGACCTAGGCTAAAGATTTGGCGCCTGGTTTTAAAATGGGTTGGCCAAGAAGTGGCCATCTTGGATTCGAACTTGATGTATATATATATATATATATATATATATTCACATCCACGCCTAAGTCTAACTACTGTTACACTCTGAGTGGGAGATGAACTGCTGGTTTTACTTTTAAGCTAATTGCTCTTCCCGTTCAAGGCCAGTTAACATACCCCCTTCACCCCTGGGCTCGCTGGATTGATCATGGTCAGCAACGCTATAAAACCACAACACACACACACAGACTCATCTCTTCGTTCATTAATTTTTCAGTTTTATTCAACCCCAAAATTAATTGTTCATGAAATTTCCCTTTTTTTTTTCAGTAGTAACAAAACCTGTATGTCGATGTAGTTAAATGTTTATATATACACAAATACTCGAACGCATCCATACACGCATGCGCACGAATGACACAAGAACTCAACACACGAACGCACACATGAATACAGTTAACGAAACTGCTCGCACATCTACAATCGTAACACACAGTCGTTAGCACACGAACGAGGCAATAACAGGGTTAAAAACTCCCTTCATTTAACATTAAAAATTATATTTAAAAGCAATTTAGCAATAACACACACACACACACACACCGTATAGACTGAATTTAAAAAAAAAAAATCGTAAGTTCCATATTAAATAAACTTTAAAAGTCATAGTCCTTTTCTCTGTAGACTAATTTAAAAAAAAGTCATTAAAAATCTGTACATTTAACTTGCAGGGACCCTGAAAAAAATTGGGGGGGAGTATAACAACTTAACTCTCTTTGAGTACGACGATTTTTATTTTTTCAACCTGTAATACGATGGTTAACGTTGCGTACGATAACTACACATCTCGTATCACAATGGTTATTATCATACATCAAGGGTTGTTGCCGTAGTCTCATGGTTCTCCATGGGTTCAAATTAGTCTTCAAAAAAAAAAGGGGGGAGTTAATTCAGTCGTTTAAAATATTCCTTTCAACTTGTAATACGATGGTTAACGCTGCGTACGATAACTACACATCTCATATCACAATGGTTATTATCATACATCAAGGGTTGCCGTAGTCTCATGGTTTTCTCAATGGCTTCAAATTAGTCTTCAAAAAAAAGGCGGGAGGGAGGTAAACCAGTAGTTTACAATATTGCTCATATCCTTGGTGTGAATATCGTAATATTATTGGCACTTTGAACTAAATCAAGTCATATTTATTCTTACTTTAAAGGCGAAAATGTAATATGTGTCCATAGCCTAGTTGAACTAGACAATAGTTATAAATGATGTACTATTCTTCGTTGCCTTGAATTGCTTATACCTGCTCGTTATCTCCTAGTTACTTCAATATTGCTCGTTACCAAGTACACAGAACAGTTTAATAGGAGCCATACACCATTCTGTCCAGCTATTTTGGCCAGACATAACTCTAAGATAGACTTTTTCTGGACTAGGGTTACCTGAGCGGCCATGTGCACCTATTACTGGCCCTCGTCTGAGCCAGGGGGAAATGGCGAGTTCAGAAAATGACACCTTTTGGACACTAGATGAAATGGAATGAATTATTTTTGGACATAATATACTTTTTTTTGGTCCTATTTACCTATATCTAATGTAAGGTAATTGCTCAAGCATCTAACTTATTGTATAACTTAATTACTTAACCTTAAGTATTTATTCGATATATAATATATATATATATATATATATATATATATATATATATAATATATATATATATAATATATATATATATATATATATGCCTATGAGTCCACGGGGAAATGAAACAAGTTCCCAAGTGCACTTTCGTGTCGTAATCATATCCCTTATAGTACTTAATGCCACGGGTTAAGTGGCACAACTTTTGCCATTCATAAGTTTTAAATCCCCTATTCTAAGTCGGCAATAACGTCTTATCAAATCTGGATGCCTAAGGGGTGAATAAAAGGGTTTAAGAAATGGCATGAAAATCCTATTTGCCTTTTAAGTGATAATAATAACTCGACTAATGACATTTCAGTCAACTACCCATTAAGATGGTTAGGTTTCGGCATCCTATTCGACTTTTAAGTGATAATAATAACTCGACTAATGACATTTCAGTCAACTACCCATTAAGATGGTTAGGTTTCGGCATCCTATTTGCCTTTTAAGTGATAATAATAACTCGACTAATGACATTTCAGTCAACTACCCATTAAAATGGTTAGGTTTCGGCATCCTATTTGCCTTTTAAGTGATAATAATAACTCGACTAATGACATTTCAGTCAACTACCCATTAAAATGGTTAGGTTTCGGCATCCTATTTGCCTTTTAAGTGATAATAATAACTCGACTAATGACATTTCAGTCAACTACCCATTAAGATGGTTAGGTTTCGGCATCCTATTTGCCTTTTAAGTGATAATAATAACTCGACTAATGACATTTCAGTCAACTACCCATTAAAATGGTTAGGTTTCGGCATCCTATTTGCCTTTTAAGTGATAATAATAACTCGACTAATGACATTTCAGTCAACTACCCATTAAATGGTTAGGTTTCGCATCCATATTGCCTTTAAGGATAAAAAACTCGACTAATGATATTTCAGTCAACTACCCATTAAGATGGTTAGGTTTCGGCATCCTATTCGCCTTTTAAGTGATAATAATAACTCGACTAATGACATTTCAGTCAACTACCCATTAAGATGGTTAGGTTTCGGCATCCTATTCGACTTTTAAGTGATAATAATAACTCGACTAATGACATTTCAGTCAACTACCCATTAAGATGGTTAGGTTTCATGAAAAGGGGAAGAAGAAGAAGAAGAGGTAGTTTGACCTTAATTAGATTGGTAAACAAAAGACCATGGCAGTGTACGAAGCTGTTGAATCGAACATGTTCACTACAGGCCATCTGGCCAACCAGCTGTCACCGTGGTGATGGGCCAGCTGGCACCATGATGATGGGGCCATCTGGCCAACCAGCTGTCACCGTGGTGATGGGCCAGATGGCACCATGATGATGGGGCCATCTGGCCAGCCAGCCAACCAGCTGTCACCGTGGTGATGGGCCAGCTGGCACCATGATGATGGGGCCATCTGGCCAGCCAGCCAACCAGCTGGCACCGTGGTGATGGGCCAGCTGGCACCATGATGATGGGGCCATCTGGCCAGCCAGCCAACCAGCTGTCACCGTGATGATGGGCCAGCTGTCACCATGATGATGGGGCCATTTGGCCAGCCAGCCAACCAGCTGTCACCGTGGTGATGGGCCAGCTGTCACCATGATGATGGGGCCATCTGGCCAACCAGCTGTCACCGTGGTGATGGGCCAGCTGGCACCATGATGATGGGGCCATCTGGCCAGCCAGCCAACCAGCTGGCACCATGATGATGGGGCCATCTGGCCAGCCAGCCAACCAGCTGGCACCGTGGTGATGGGCCAGCTGGCACCATGATGATGGGGCCATCTGGCCAGCCAGCCAACCAGCTGTCACTGTGGTGATGGGCCAGCTGGCACCATGATGATGGGGCCATCTGGCCAGCCAGCCAACCAGCTGTCACCGTGGTGATGGGCCAGCTGTCACCATGATGATGGGGCCATCTGGCCAGCCAGCCAACCAGCTGGTACCGTGGTGATGGGCCAGCTGGCACCATGATGATGGGGCCATCTGGCCAGCCAGCCAACCAGCTGTCACCGTGGTGATGGGCCAGCTGGCACCATGATGATGGGGCCATCTGGCCAGCCAGCCAACCAGCTGTCACCGTGGTGATGGGCCAGCTGGCACCATGATGATGGGGCCATCTGGCCAGCCAGCCAACCAGCTGTCACCGTGATGATGGGCCAGCTGGCACCATGATATGGGCCATCTGGCCAGCCAGCCAACCAGCTGTCACCGTGGTGATGGGCCAGCTGGCACCATGATGATGGGGCCATCTGGCCAGCCAGCCAACCAGCTGTCACCGTGGTGATGGGCCAGCTGTCACCATGATGATGGGGCCATCTGGCCAGCCAGCCAACCAGCTGGTACCGTGGTGATGGGCCAGCTGGCACCATGATGATGGGGCCATCTGGCCAGCCAGCCAACCAGCTGTCACCGTGGTGATGGGCCAGCTGGCACCATGATGATGGGGCCATCTGGCCAGCCAGCCAACCAGCTGTCACCGGGTGATGGCCAGCTGGCACCATGATGATGGGCCATCTGCCACCAGCCAACCAGCTGTCACCGTGATGATGGGCCAGCTGGCACCATGATGATGGGGCCATCGGCCAGCCAGCCAACCAGCTGTCACCATGGTGATGGGCCAGCTGGCACCATGATGATGGGGCCATCTGGCCAACCAGCTGTCACCAACCAGGGAGACAGTAAACACACCACCACCTGGCGAGAATATGAAACCAGCGGCCATATTCCCCTCTCCCTTCTCCCCCAATAACCCCATATTCTCCCCTTCAACACACTTTACCTCCCCCTTAACACACTTGATCTCCCCTTTAACACCCATTTCTCCCTTTTAACACACTTTGTCTCCACTTAACACACTTGATCTCCCCTTTAACACCCATTTCTCCCTTTCAACACACTTTGTCTCCACTTAACACACTTGATCTCCCCTTGACACACTTTGCCACCCCCAACCATTTCTCCCCTTAACACACTTTACCTCCCCTTAACACACTTGATCTCCCCTTGACACACTTTGACACCTCACCCATTTCTCCCCTTTAACACACTTTACTTCCCCCTTAACACACTTTATCTGCCCTTAACACACTTTGACACCCCAACCATTTCTCCCCTTAACACACTTTACCTCCCCCTTAACACACTTTATCTCCCCTTAACACACACACCCCAGACACACCTGGTTCAATTTACCGCCACAGTTGGTAATGTTAGAACTGGTTTAACCTGAAGCCTAATAATAGTTAGAACTGGTTTAACCTGAAGCCTAATGTTAGTTAGAACTGGTTTAACCTGAAGCCTAATAATAGTTAGAACTGGTTTAACCTGAAGCCTAATAATAGTTAGAACTGGTTTAACTTGAAGCCTAATATTAGTTAGAACTGGTTTAACTTGAAGCCTAATGTTAGTTAGAAGGGTTAACTGAAGCCTATTAGTTAGAACTGGTTTAACTTGAAGCCTAATGTTAGTTAGAACTGGTTTAACTTGAAGCCTAATGTTAGTTAGAACTGGTTTAACTTGAAGCCTAATGTTAGTTAGAACTGGTTTAACTTGAAGCCTAATGTTAGTTAGAACTGGTTTAACTTGAAGCCTAATATTAGTTAGAACTGGTTTAACTTGAAGCCTAATGTTAGTTAGAACGCTTTAGGCGTTTAACTTGAAGCCTAATGTTAGTTAGAACTGGTTTAACTTGAAGCCTAATGTTAGTTAGAACTGGTTTAACTTGAAGCCTAATGTTAGTTAGAACTGGTTTAACTTGAAGCCTAATGTTAGTAGAACTGGTTTAACTTGAAGCCTAATGTTAGTTAGAACTGGTTTAACTTGAAGCCTAATAGTAATGTTAGAATGTTTAACTTGAAGCTAATATAGTAGAACTGTTTAACTATTTAAGCCTAATTTAGTTTAGAATAGGTTTAAATATTGAATCTCTTTATAATATTCATGTTAGTCATATATTTTCATAGTATTCGCCATTTCCCGCATTAGCAAGGAACTAGAAGGACTGGGCCTTTGAGGGAATATCCTCACCTGGCCCCCTTCTCTTTCCTTCTTTTGGAAATTAAAAAAAAAAAAGAGAAATTCGAGGAGGCTCTCCCAGCCCCCCCTTTTCCCTTACAGCTTCCTCTTTTGGAGTTTAAAAATCTCACAGATTTTGGAGTTTACTTCACATATTTTAGAGCTTACTCACAGATTTTGAGTATTTTATCACCAATATATATATATTATATATATATATATTGATTATTATATAATCATATATATTGGAGTCTAATTAATATTACAAAATTTTTTAAGGAGTTATTCAATTAAATTCATTCATTTGTTTTTGGAGTATTACTCACAATTTTGGAGTTTATCAAAATTTTTCACAAAATTTTATTTTAATTCACAATTTGGATATTAAATTTTGAGTTTACTTTCACAATTTTGGAGTTTACTTCACATTTTGGAGTTTACTTCACAGTTTTGGAGTTTACTTCACAATTTTGGAGTTTACTTCACAATTTTGGAGTTTACTTCACAAGTTTTGGAGTTTACTTCACAATTTTGATTTATTCAAATTTTGAAGTTTAATACATTGTAAGTATTATAAATATTATGAATATTTATAACTTATTTATAAATCATATAAATATATATAATATATATATATATATATATTTTTTATTTTTTTTTAAAGATGCTCAAAAATTTTCATCCCAATTTTCAGTTATGAGTACATATAATTATATCCACTGTAGATAATTAAGTTGCCAAATGGTTGTTAAAGTGAAATTAAATAAATTTAAATGTTTCTCCAAGCGAATCACATACTCTAATATAGAAGTCATACTGATAATATTATTATATTGTTAAAATATTATTGAAAAATTGTTTTTTATATTATTTCTTTTAAATTTTTTAAAAGAAATTAAAATTCATCATTTGTCCCATTTCCCTTTAAAAATTTCATGGTAAAAAAAATTTATTAAAATTCCATATCTGGCTCCATTTCTTTTAAAACATCTGTAGAAAAAAATAATAAAATTTCAAAATTTTGGAAATTTTGATCTATCATAGATTATACAGGTCTGCTTGTTTATACTCCTCCAATAGACTCGAAATTATAGTAATTTACGAATAGATAGATACCTAGTCCCAAATGCATTGAAGGAATTTTTAAAAATCTAATTTACGTTGTTTGTAAGTAGCTGTTTCAATTCACAGCCTCCTTAATTTGTGTTCTCATAGAAATTCTCATCCTACATAGTCATCTTTAAAAAAAAAGAAAAAATGAAAATTAAATTTGATATATTAAAAACAAAATGGAAATGGTGACATGGGTTTGGGAAATGGAGAGTGATTTTTAAAAATCTAATTTACGTTGTTTGTAAGTAGCTGTTTTCAATTCACTGCCTCCTTAATTTGTGTTCTCATAGAAATTCTCATCCTACATAGTCATCTTAAAAAAAAAAAAGAAAAAAGGAAAATTAAATTTGTTACATTAAAAAGAATAGGGAAATGGTGACATGGGTTGAGAAATGGAGAGTGATTTTTAAAAATCTAATTTACGTTGTTTGTAAGTAGCTGTTTTCAATTCACTGCCTCCTTAATTTGTGTTCTCATAGAAATTCTCATCCTACATAGTCATCCTGAAAAAAAAAAGAAAAAAGGAAAATTAAATTTGTTACATTAAAAACAAAATGGAAAAGGTGACATGAGTTTGGGAAATGGAGAGTGATTTTTAAAAATCTAATTTACGTTGTTTGTAAGTACCTGTTTTCAATTCACAGCCTCCTTAATTTGTGTTCTCATAGAAATTCTCATCCTACATAGTCATCTTAAAAGAAAAAGAAAAAATGAAAATTAAATTTGATATATTAAAAACAAAATGGAAATGGTGACATGAGTTTGGGAAATGGAGAGTGATTCGTTCACACAGTTTTGCTCTCCAGTCAATAAATTCTTCCATCTTGAAACATTAAAAGTCCACAAAACTACTATAAAAATTGCACGTTTTCTTTTTTTCTTTTCTTTTTTCTTCAAAGACTCGAGACATGTTTGAAGCTTACATGTAAATCAAACAAGATTCTTAAATGTAAAGCTAAAATGGCCATCTATATACAGTGATCGCCATTTTACTTCACTATATTATACATTACCCACATTGAACTATCTTAATTAAATTAAAGCTATAGAATTTCAGGAGCAAATAGATCATTTCCATGAAAGAAAATAAAAAGAAATCGTTACGTAGAATATATATATATATATATACATATAGAAATATAATTGACCACGTCATAAAATTCGAGATATGATAACAAAAATGCCCAGCTACGTTTTTCTTTATCATATGATCAACAGCTCAAAAATTATAGATAAAAATGACGTAATTTCACATCAGATAGAAAATGTATGTAATTATATATATACTGTATAGAAACACGATAGTCTATCATCTACATTATTGTATTGAGGGATGAATGGGTACGTTCATAGAGTTGGCGCGAGAATTTTATCATAGCAGTATAGCAGTAGTGGCTATGTAGGCTCGGTTTATCTCTCTCCTTGGCTATGATAGCAGGGCTATGCTATGCTATGCTTTCACTGACAACATGGCTATATCACACCCCCCACGACATGTCTATGGCCAAGGGGCTAACAGTCACTAGCTAGGCTAACATTCACGACATGCCTTTGTTAAGACTGGGTAGGCTCGGCTATCAACGTACAACATAGCTATAACATGGAAGAAGAAGAGGAGGGCTAGCTAGGCTATGTATAGGCCTAGGGTGTTGATTCAATATGGCTATCACTCACTCACGACATGGCTATAGTAGAAATAGAGCAAGCTAGGCTATGACTCGCCGACCTTGCTATAACAGGGCTAACAAAATGGCTAGGCTATGTTACGACGTGACTATAGCAGGGCTGAAATACAGCGGCTAGGTTATATATACTTAAAGATATGGCTGAAATAAGAATACAATATGACTAGGCTATTAATATCTATATCTCATGGCTATATAGCTATTTCTCATGACAATATAGCAGTGCTATATTGTGGCTAGGTTATCCCTCGCATGTCTATATATGATTAGGCTATTATTAGCTATCTCTCATGGCTAAAAATGCTATTTTCAGTGCATATAGCAGTGCTATATTGTGGCTAGGATATCCATCGCATGTCTATATATGACTAGGCTATTATTAGCTATATCTCATGGCTATATAGCTATTTCTCATGGCTATATAGCAGTGCTATATTGCGGCTAGGTTATCCATCGCATGTCTATATATGACTAGGTTATTATTAGCTATTCTCATGGCTATATAGCTATTTCTCATGGCTATATAGCTATTTCTCATGGCTATATAGCAGTGCTATTTGCGGCTAGGTTATCCATCGCATGTCTATATATGACTAGGTTATTATTAGCTATTTCTCATGGCTATATAGCTATTTCTCATGGCTATATAGCTATTTCTCATGGCTATATAGCAGTGCTATTTGCGGCTAGGATATCCATCGCATGTCTATATATGACTAGGCTATTAATATCTATATCTCATGGCTATATAGCTATTTCTCATGGCAATATAGCAGTGCTATATTGTGGCTAGGTTATCCATTGCATGTCTATATATGACTCGGTTATTATTAGCTATTTCTCATGGCTATATAACTATTTCCCATGGCTATATAGCAGTGCTATATTGTGGTTAGGCTAACCCTCGAATGTCTATATATGACTAGGCTATATAGCTATTTCTCATGGCTATATAGCTATTTCTCATGGCAATATAGCAGTGCTATATGTGGCTAGGTTAACCCTCGAATGTCTAATTACTAGCTTTGTAATGTATTAGACTAAGCCTGGCAGTGCTGTCGCGTTCCCTTCCCTAACCACTGCCACACGACAACACATTGCACGCGTGGATAATTTATCTTAATTCGTAATTTTCTTGCGGTGAGAACTACGCGCTGTCTAGCCTCATGAAAACTATAAATAAAAAAAGGTTCAAGAAATGGCCCCTAGATATGTTTAATTCACCTCCAGCTTTCGTAATGGAGTGGGGGTTTGCGTTGCGACCCATCACCCTAGAAGGCATGGGTTCGAGTCTCTGGAAGGGAGATCTCTCACAGTCAACCCAGCTGTTCTTCCTTCACTTTGGAATGGGGGGGGGGGGGGAATCCTGGCGTAGACCAGGCGCATGCGTGGAAATACAGACACACTTTTATATAAACACGAGTCGCAATTTGGAAGAGAGAAGAGTAAGATGGTTAATCGACATTTTAAAAACATCAAAAATTTGCAAAAAATTTAGAACATTGGAACGAGCAACCAATGGTGCTTCTATACGAAAATCTCAAGGCTACGAGTGGCCATCGGCGCCATATTGGATCCAAACTGGCGGTGAGCGTTACGGGCAACAGATACTGTATATATCATAGAATTGGAAGGACAGAACAGATAAAAAAAAAAAAAAATGGAGGGAGTGGTGGAGTCAGCGACCAGCAGCCATGATAAATCTGTTAGTTACGAGTCAATTTAGTTACGAGTCAATTTAGTTACGAGTCAATTTAGTTACGAGAAATTAGTACGGTCAATTTAGTTACGAGTCAATTTAGTTACGAGTCAATTTAGTTACGAGTCATTAGTTACGAGTCAATTTAGTTACGAGACAATTTAGTTACGAGTCAATTTAGTTACGAGTCAATTTAGTTACGAGACAATTTAGTTACGGGTCAATTTAGTTACGAGTCAATTTAGTTACGAGTCAATTTAGTTACGGTCAATTTAGTTACGAGACAATTTAGTTACGAGTCAATTTAGTTACGAGTCAATTTAGTTACGAGACAATTTAGTTACGAGTCAATTTAGTTACGAGTCCAATTTAGTTACGAGACAATTTAGTTACGAGTCAATTTAGTTACGAGTCAATTTAGTTATCGTAGACAATTTAGTTACGGGTCAATTTAGTTACGAGTCAATTTAGTTACGAGTCAATTTAGTTACGAGTCAATTTAGTTACGAGTCAATTTAGTTACGAGTCAATTTAGTTACGAGTCAATTTAGTTACGAGACAATTTAGTTACGAGTCAATTTAGTTACGAGTCAATTTAGTTACGAGACAATTTAGTTACGAGTCAATTTAGTTACGAGACAATTTAGTTACGAGACAATTTAGTTACGAGACAATTTAGTTACGAGTCAATTTAGTTACGAGTCAATTTAGTTACGGTCATTTAGTTACGGAATTTAGTTACGAGTCAATTTAGTTACGAGACAATTTAGTTACCAGTCAATTTAGTTACGAGACAATTTAATTACGAGTCAATTTAGTTACCAGTCAATTTAGTTACCAGTCAGTTTAGTTACGAGTCAATTTAGTTACGAGTCAATTATTACGACAATTATACGAGTCAATTTAGTTACGAGTCAATTTAGTTACAGGTCAATTTAGTTACGGGTCAATTTAGTTACGAGTCAATTTAGTTACGAGACAATTTAGTTACGAGTCAATTTAGTTACGAGTCAATTTAGTTACGAGTCAATTTAGTTACGAGACAATTTAGTTACGAGTCAATTTAGTTACGAGTCAATTTAGTTACGAGTCAATTTAGTTACGAGTCAATTTAGTTACGAGTCAATTTAGTTACGAGTCAATTTAGTTACCAGTCAATTTAGTTACGAGTCAATTTAGTTACGAGTCAATTTAGTTACGAGTCAATTTAGTTACGAGTCAATTTAGTTACGAGTCAATTTAGTTACGAGTCAATTTAGTTACGAGTCAATTTAGTTACGAGACAATTTAGTTACCAGTCAGTTTAGTTACCAGTCAATTTAGTTATCAGTCAATTTAGTTACCAGTCAATTTAGTTACCAGTCAATTTAGTTACGAGCCAAACTTAACTCAAGCAAAGAAGTAGAATTGGTTTTAAGGTGAAGAAAGAAAAAGCTAATATCATAAAATCAGAGAGACATACACATTATTTTGCTTAAGGAAACACAATTTAGAAAATACTATTTTATTCATTAGTAAATAATATAGTAAATCATTCGTCATTCCAGTAATTTTTTTTTCTTTTTTACTTTCAATAAAAGTGTATTCATCATCTCAAATAATAGACGTCTCAGACATTTCTTTTTTTTTTTAAATAAGTTATGACGGCCTTTGACCACCCTTGGGAGTCCATAGGTCAAAGGAAAGATAAATAAATCCATCAACAAGTGATCATTATCCAAACAGAAGCAATTAATCCTGAAATGGATGTAAACAAAATGTCTTTTTTTTTTTATCATATCAAAGGCATTCTGTATTGCCATGATGACCATTGAGGTTTTAATTTGTTTAAGAATGACAAGGACATTTGAAATTCAATTGATATTACATGGGTAATGGAAATTTATAAATAAAAACTGAACCATACCATTTTATTTTATTTTTTTTTTTTCTCGTTTAAAGTAAGGGGTCACATAACCGATGTGGATTATAGTGAATTTGAAGTAAACAAGCAATATATATATATATATATATATTATATATATATATATATATATATATATATATATATATATAATCTTCAAAGGAGTACATTATTTCCTTGTTGCCGTACGAAGTGCAGCCTTGAAGCAGCAACAATAGCTCCAGAAGACGACGTCGTCCTGGAGTTGTACGATAATAATCATAATGATATACGTGTGTGTTGAGCTGGGCAAGTCCCTGTCCTGTTACGATCACGCTCCATTACCTCAGGGACGGGAGCACAGGCCACGGCCGTTTGATGGGAAAGGACAGAAGACGTTCGACCAGTCTTGATGGGAAGGAAGGGAGGGAGGAGGAGGAAGATGCGCGCTGCCACGAGGCACGATAACTTGAACTTTTAACCCCACCCTCGAGGCCGCGTACGGTAGTTGAAAGGTTTACATCTTCCACTGTTGTGGTGTCGTATGTAAATATGTAAATATATGGTATGGTAATTTATGTAAATATATATATATATATATATGTTATGGTAATTTATGCAAATATATGTATATTTTACAGTGATTTATTCAACTGCCTTGCGTCACCTTGATCGAATATCTGGTAAATAACTTGATAGAGTAATTAAATTGGATGCTGGGGATAAGATTGTGATGGGACAATGTCTTTCCCTCCCCTTCCTCCCCCTTCGAAGATGGGCTTACCCATACCTTGTCCCATCATCGAAGATGGGCACCAACTGCATCTCGAATTTACCCATACCTTGCCCCATTCGAAAGGCTTACCCAACCTTGCCCATCTCGAAGATGGCTTACCCATACCTTGCCATCATCGAAGATGGGCTTACCCATACCTTGCCCATCATCGAAGATGGGCTTACCCATACCTTGCCCATCATCGAAGATGGGCTTACCCATACCTTGCCCCATCATCGAGATGGGCTTGCCATCATCAAGATGGCTTACCCATACCTTGCCCCATCATCGAAGATGGGCTTACCCATAACCTTGCCCCATCATCGAAGATGGGCTTACCCATACCTTGCCCATCATCGAAGATGGGCTTACCCATACCTTGCCCATCATCGAAGATGGGCTTACCCATACCTTGCCCACATCATCGAGATGGGCTTACCCATACCTTGCCCCATCATCGAAGATGGGCTTACCCATACCTTGCCCCATCATCGAAGATGGGCTTACCCATACCTTGCCCCATCATCGAAGATGGGCTTACCCATACCTTGCCCCATCATCGAAGATGGGCTTACCCATACCTTGCCCCATCATCGAAGATGGGCTTACCCATACCTTGCCCCATCATCGAAGATGGGCTTACCCATACCTTGCCCCATCATCGAAGATGGGCTTACCCATACCTTGCCCCATCATCGAAGATGGGCTTACCCATACCTTGCCCCATCATCGAAGATGGGCTTACCCATACCTTGCCCCCATCATCGAAGATGGGCTTACCCATACCTTGCCCCATCATCGAAGATGGGCTTACCCATACCTTGCCCCATCATCGAAGATGGGCTTACCCATACCTTGCCCCATCATCGAAGATGGGCTTACCCATACCTTGCCCCATCATCAGAAGATGGGCTTACCCATACCTTGCCCCATCATTGAAGATGGGCTTACCCATACCTTGCACCCCATCATCGAAGATGGGCTTACCCATACCTTGCCCCATCATCGAAGATGGGCTTACCCATACCTTGCCCCATCATCGAAGATGGACTTACCCATACCTTGCACCCCATCATCGAAGATGGGCTTACCCATACCTTGCCCCATCATCGAAGATGGGCTTACCCATACCTTGCCCCATCATCGAAGATGGACTTACCCATACCTTGCACCCCATCATCGAAGATGGGCTTACCCATACCTTGCCCCATCATCGAAGATGGGCTTACCCATACCTTGCACCCCATCATCGAAGATGGGCTTACCCATACCTTGCCCCATCATCGAAGATGGGCTTACCCATACCTTGCCCCATCGTGTCATCTGAGCCACAAAGTCGCGTGGGATTTCAAAATCTGGAAAAATATGGCCAACATAATTTTTTTTCTTATACAGAACACGACAACCTAACTTAACCTAGCCTAACTTAGCTTACCCTAACCTAACTTAACCTAGCCTAACTTAGCTTACCCTAACCTAACCTAACTTAACTTAACCTAGCCTAACTTAGCTTACCCTAACCTAACCTAACTTAACTTAACCTAGCCTAACTTAGCTTACCCTAACCTAACTTAGCTTACCCTAACCTAACTTAACTTAACCTAGCCTAACTTAGCTTACCCTAACCTAACCTAACTTAGCCTAGCCTAACTTAGCTTACCCTAACCTAACCTAACTTAACCTAGCCTAACTTAGCTTACCCTAACCTAACTTAACCTAGCCTTACTTAGCTTACCCCTACCCTAACCTAGCCTAACTTAACTAACGCAGGGTTTGGCGATGGTGTTTCCTGTGGGGGCGGGTAGCGCCGGGAATGGATGACGGCAAGCCAGTATCACTATGTACATGGCTTTATATGTATATGTCTCTGTATGTATAATTATGTATATATACATATGTATATGTTCAGTATATTGAACGTATGTGTATTGAGTGAATGGGTCTGCTTCCTGGCGCTACCTCGCTGGCGCGGGAAGCGGCGATCATTCTATGTTGTGTAATGGAGACTTGGCCTAGCTTAACGTGTTCGTGTGTCGTGTGTGTGTGTGCGGCAGCGTGGGCGTTGGTCGGGGCGGCGTGGGCGTGGAGCAGCAGCGAGGTCTCGTGCGCCTCCTGCGGCTCCGAGTGCCAGGCCGCATGCGGCACCAGGAACTTCCGCGCCTGCTGCTTCAACTTCCAGAGACGCCGCCGCACGGACCCCCTCCTGCCGCACAGGTGAGTCTACCCCCACACCCTGGTCTGTTGAAGAGGGGGGAGGGGGGTTCTGTAGGGTCTGTTGAAGAGGGGGGGGGGTTCCTGTAGGGTCTGTTGAAGAGGGGGTTCCTGTAGGGTTTGTTGAAGAGGGGGGTCCTGTAGGGTCTGTTGAAGAGGGGGATCTTGTAGGGTCTGTTGAAGAGGGGGTTCCTGTAGGGTCTGTTGAAGAGGGGGTTCCTGTAGGGTCTGTTGAAGAGGGGGGGATCTTGTAGGGTCTGTTGAGAAGGGGGTTCCTGTAGGGTCTGTTGAAGAGGGGGGGTTTCTGTAGGGTCTGTTGAAGAGGGGGATCTTGTAGGGTCTGTTGAAGAGGGGGTTCCTGTATGGTCTGTTGAAGAGGGGGTTCTGTAGGGTCTGTTGAAGAGGGGGGGGGGATCTTGTAGGGTTTGTTGAAGAAGGGGGTTCTGTAGGGTCTGTTGAAGAGGGGGGTTCTGTAGGGTCTGTTGAAGAAGGAGGTTCTGTAGGTCTGTTGAAGAGGGGGTTCTGTAGGGTCTGTTGAAGAGGGGGGTTCTGTAGGGTCTGTTGAAGAGGGGGGGGGTTCTGTAGGGTCTGTTGAAGAGGGGGGTTCTGTAGGGTCTGTTGAAGAGGGGGGTTCTGTAGGGTCTGTTGAAGAGGGGGGATCTTGTAGGGTCTGTTGAAGAGGGGGGTTCTGTAGAGTCTGTTGAAGAGGGGGTTCCTGTAGGGTCTGTTGAAGAGGGGGGGGATCTGTAGGTCTGTGAGGAAGGGGGTTCCTGTAGGGTCCTGTTGAAGAGGGGGGTTTCTGTAGGGTCTGTTGAAGAGGGGATCTTGTAGGGTCTATTGAAGAGGGGGTTCCTGTATGTCTGTTGAAGAGGGTTCTGTAGGGTCTGTTTGAAGAGGGGGGATCTTGTAGGTTTGTTGAAGAAGGGGTTCTTGTAGGGTCTGTGAAGAGGGGTTCTGTAGGGTCTGTGAAGAAGGGGTTCTGTAGGTCTGTTGAAGAGGGGGTTCTGTAGGGTCTGTTGAAGAGGGGGGTTCTGTAGGTCCCTGTTGAAGGAGGGGGGTTCTGTATGGGTCTGTGAAGAGGGGGGTTCTGTAGGGTCTGTTGAAGGGGGGTTCTGTAGGTCTGTTGAAGAGGGGGGATCTTGTAGGGTCTGTTGAAGAGGGGTTCTGTAGGTCTGTTGAAGAGGGGTTCCTGTAGGGTCTGTTGAAGAGGGGGGGGATCTTGTAGGGTCTGTTAGAAGGGGGTTCCTGTAGGGTCTGTTGAAGAGGGGGGGGGGTTCTGTAGGTCTGTTGAAGAGGGGGATCTTGTAGGTCTGTTGAAGAGGGGGTTCCTGTATGGTCTGTTGAAGAGGGGGTTCTGTAGGGTCTTTTGAAGAGGGGGGGGATCTTGTAGGGTTTGTTGAAGAAGGGGGTTCTTGTAGGGTCTGTTGAAGAGGGGGGTTCTGTAGGGTCTGTTGAAGAAGGAGGTTCTGTAGGGTCTGTTGAAGAGGGGGTTCTGTAGGGTCTGTTGAAGAGGGGGTTCTGTAGGGTCTGTTGAAAGGGAGGGGGTCCTGTAGGGTCTGTTGAAGATGGGGTCCTGTAGGGTCTGTTGAAGAGGGGGTTCCTGTAGGGTCTGTTGAAGAGGGGGTTCCTGTAGGGTCTGTTGAAGAGGGGGAGGGGTCCTGTAGGGTCTGTTGAAGGGGGGGTTCCTGTAGGGTCTGTTGAAGAGGGGGGTCATGTAGGGTCTGTTGAAGGGGGGGTTCCTCTAGGGTCTGTTGAAGAGGGGGGTTCCTGTAGGGTCTGTTGAGGAGGGGGGTTCTTGTAGGGTCTGTTGAGGAGGGGGGTTCCTGTAGGGTCTGTTGAAGAGGGGGGTCATGTAGGGTCTGTTGAAGGGGGGGTTCCTGTAGGGTCTGTTGAAGAGGGGGGTTCCTTTAGGGTCTGTTGAGGAGGGGGTTCCTGTAGGGTCTGTTGAAGAGGGGGGTCCTGTAGGGTCTGTTGAAGAGGGGGTTCCTGTAGGGTCTGTCGAAGAGGGGGTTCCTGTAGTGTCTGTTGAGGAGGGGTGTCCTGTAGTGTCTGTTGAAGAGGGGGGTTCCTGTAGGGTCTGTTGAAGATGGGGTTCTGTAGGGTCTGTTGAAGAGGGGGGTTCCTGTAGGGTCTGTCGAAGAGGGGGTTCCTGTAGTGTCTGTTGAGGAGGGGTGTCCTGTAGGGTCTGTTGAAGAGGGGGAGGGGGTCCTGTAGGGTCTGTTGAAGATGGGGTCCTGTAGGGTCTGTTGAAGAGGGGGGTTCCTGTAGGGTCTGTTGAAGATGGGGTCCTGTAGGGTCTGTTGAAGAGGGGGGTTCCTGTAGGGTCTGTTGAAGAGGGGGGTCTGTAGGGTCTGTTGAAGAGGGGGTTCCTGTAGGGTCTGTTGAAGAGGGGGGTCATGTAGGGTCTGTTGAAGATGGGGTCCTGTAGGGTCTGTTGAAGAGGGGGGTTCCTGTAGGGTCTGTTGAAGAGGGGGGTCATGTAGGGTCTGTTGAAGAGGGGGGTTCCTGTAGGGTCTGTTGAAGAGGGGGGTCATGTAGGGTCTGTTGAAGATGGGGTCCTGTAGGGTCTGTTGAAGAGGGGGTTCCTGTAGGGTCTGTTGAAGAGGGGGGTCCTGTAGGGTCTGTTGAAGAGGGGGGTCATGTAGGTCTGTTGAAGATGGGGTCCTGTAGGGTCTGTTGAAGAGGGGGGTCTGTAGGGTCTGTTTGAAGAGGGGTTCCATGTAGGGTCTGTTGAAGATGGGGGGTCCTGTAGGGTCTGTTGAAGAGGGGGTCTGTAGGGTCTGTTGAAGAGGGGGTTCCTGTAGGATCTGTTTGAAGAGGGGGGGGTTCTTGTTCTTTTGATATCTTGAAGTCCTTTGATGTCTGTAGTGGGTCTGTGATGTCTCTCTCCTTGATCGTATTTGTACACAGGACAACACACACACACACACACACACACACACACACACACACAACACACAAAACACACACATACACACACACCACACACACACCACACACACACACAACACACACACACATACACACACAATCACACACACACACAACACACACACACCACACACACAACACACAACACACACACACACACTACACACACACACACACACACACACACACACACACACACACACACACACACACACACACAGAGGGTCAGTGTTGACCTGTCTGGTAGTAAGACCCACAATTCTGTGGTCTACTTAAACCATCCCAAAGATTGTTTAGAATCATTACTTTTTTATCCTAATTATCTCATATAGATTTCTTAATTATCATCATTTTGATTATCTCAGTTATTTGTTGATTATTATTATTATATTAAATAACATTTTTCTTTTTTGTCTGTGATTCGTCAGTCGTGAATTTCACAAATATTTGCATAAAAAACAGTGTGTGTGTGTGTGTGTGGTGATGAGTGTTGTGCTATGTGTTTGTAACGACCCTTGAACACAAGTACGACCCAACGACACAACACGACTGACCGACCCAACCCTGAACACACATGGTACACCTTGAACACGATGGTACGACCTTGAACACGAATGTTGCACGACTACTGAACACACGTCACTATTGAACACACACGACCCTATGACCCTGAACACACGGTACGACCCTTGAACACGACGATACGACCCATGAACACGAGTACGACCTTGAACACGACCGATACACCTTGAACACACATACACCCTTGAACACACGTACGACCCTGAACACGGACATAACACACCTATGACCCTAACACAGGTCGACCCTTGAACACGACGTACGACCCTGAACACATGGTACACCTGAACACGACGTACGACCCTTGAACACGACGTACGACCCTGAACACACGATACGATTGAACACGATACCCTTGAAACAGTTCGACCTTGAACACGAGATAATGACACACTCACCCATTGACACACGGTACGACCCTTAAACACGATAACCCTTGAACACGATGGTTAGACCCTTGAACACGTACGATACGACCCTTGAACACGATGTCTACCCTTGAACACGACTGTCGACCTTAAACCGAGTATACCTTTGAACACGACGTACTACCCTTGAACACGACGTACGACCCTTTGACATTTGCATGTCGATTCGACCGCTGAACACGAATGGAGATTCCTTGCACGTTAAGTAACAGAAGTCGTGTGCTAGGTAACGGCGTCGGACCCTTGACCAGCTGTGCGATCCCGTTGTAACAGACGATGCTCGCCTCCGTGTGCAGTTGAGTGTGCGACCCTTGAACATCAAGGTACGACCCTTGAACACGACATGGTACGACCCTTGAACACAAGGTACGACCCTTGAACACGATGTACGACCTTGAACACGATGTGCGACCTTGAACACGAGATACTATTGAACACGACAGTAGACCCTTGAAACACGACGGTAGACCCTTGAACACGACGATACGACCCTTGAACACGATGGTACGACCCTTGAACACGACGATACTACCCTTGAACACGACAGTACAACCCTTGAACACGACAGTACGACCCTTGAACACGACGATACGACCCTTGAATACAATGGTTCGACCCTTGAACACGATGGTACGACCCTTGAACACAATGGTACGACCCTTGAACACGATGGTACGACCCTTGAACACGACGTTGCGACTCTTGAACACGAGATACTATTGAACACGACCCTATGACCCTTGAACACGACGGTACGACCCTTGAACACGACGATACGACCCTTGAACACGACGATACTACCCTTGAACACGACAGTACGACCCTTAAACACGATATGACCCTTGAACACGACGATACGACCCTTGAACACGACAGTACGACCCTTGAACACGACGATACTACCCTTGAACACGACAGTACGACCCTTAAACACGATATGACCCTTGAACACGACAGTACGACCCTTGAACACGACGCTAGCCCGCGTGACCAAAGTTCAATGTCGTCTTTTCCCCAGCGTGAGCGACGGGCGAGTGGACCCCTTCGCCGTGGAGGCGCTACTGCAGGGTCGGGGCAACGGCGCCCGGGACCCCCACCTGACCCAGCTGCTGCGCTCCATTTCCCGCCCTGTGGCGGGTAGCGCCCCAGCAGACCCCGCCCCAGCCTCGCTCTCCGCCGTGCTGGCCAGGTTGGCGCAGGGGGACGTGGAGGATGACATGGACGACGAGGTGGTGGAGGACGACCCTCCCTCCTCCTCCACCAAGGAAGAGGAGGAGGAGGAAGGGGAAGAGGAGGAGGAAGAGGAAGGGGAGGAAGAAGACGTGCTCCTCCCCTCTGCTCAGGACGTGTCACGTCTGGTGGCGCTGGCGGCTCTCCATCACCATCTCCACCATCACCCATCACCATCACCAACACTCCTCCTCCAACGGGAGCAGCAGCGGAGCCTCCACCATCACCAACACCATCACCAGGCCAATCGCCATCCACGCCACCCATTCCTCCCTCCAACAAATTTGAATAAATAGTAACCTATAAACTCCCCTTCCCTCCCCTTCCCCAACGCAGCAGACCATCCCCCTTCCTCCCCTTCCTCCCCTTCCCCAACGCAGCAGACCATCCCCATTCCTCCCCTTCCGTAACGCAGCAGACCATCCCCCTTCCCCCTTCCTCCCCTTCCTCCCCAACGCAGCAGACCATCCCCCTTCCTCTCCCATTCCCCCTTCCTCCTCCCCTTCACTGTGACACAGACGTGGCTGGAGTGTTTACTTTCTGCTGACCAACCCATTTCCCATTCCCTTCCTTCCCCTTCCCCCATCCATCCCCTCCCATCACCACCCATCCCCTCCTCACTACCCCTTCCCCTCCCATCCCCTCCCATCACCACCCCTTCCCCTCCCATCCCTACCCATCCCCCCTTTCCCCCCATTCCCCTCCCTCCCTCCCATCAACTGTCCTTCCCCCCCCATCCCCTCCCATCCCCTCCCATCACCACCCATCTCCCACACTGTCATGGCCGTTCAAGTGTTGCCAAAGTCATGTACCTTTCTATATAAATAAATAAATATATATGATTTTTACGCAGCGACAAGAGTCGAGGTTGTAAAAGAATTGTAAAAGGAAAAAGAAATATTAGAGTAAAATACTATAGTCATGTTCAGGGTCAATATAAGCTTAGATAATATAATAGATCAATATGAAGACGAGGACATGAAGGTGAAAACACTGGCAATAATGATAATAATAAAGATCTTAATATTCACTGTCGTGTATGTGTCCATTACAATATTCACCCGATATTCCTCCCATTACTGACACGGGGTATTCCTCCCTCCCCTGGGGTAATACTCCTCCATGATATACCCCTCCTCTCCCCTGGGGTAATACTCCTCCATGATACACCCCCTCCTCTCCCCCGGGGTAATACCCCTCCATGATACACCTCCTCCCTCCCCTGGGGTAATACCCCTCCATGATACACCCCCTCCCTCCCCTGGGGTAATACCCCTCCATGATACACCCCCTCCCTCCCCCGGGGTAATACCCCTCCATGATACACCCCCCCTCTCCCCCGGGGTAATACCCCTCCATGATACACCCCCTCCCTCCCCTGGGGTAATACCCTCCATGATACACCCCCTCCCTCCCCCGGGGTAATACCCCTCCACGATATACCCCCTCCCTCCCCTGGGGTAATACTCCTCCATGATATACCCCTCCTCTCCCCCGGGGTAATACCCCTCCATGATACACCTCCTCCTCCCCCGGGGTAATACCCCTCCACGATACACCCCCTCCCTCCCCTGGGGTAATACCCTCCATGATACACCCCTCCTCTCCCCCGGGGTAATACCCCTCCACGATATACCCCCTCCCTCCCCTGGGGTAATACCCCTCCACGATACACCCCCTCCCTCCCCCTGGGGTAATACCCCTCCATGATACACCCCCTCCTCTCCCCCGGGGTAATACCCCTCCATGATACACCTCCTCCCTCCCCTGGGGTAATACCCCTCCATGATACACCCCCTCCTCTCCCCCGGGGTAATACCCCTCCACGATATACCCCCTCCCTCCCCTGGGGTAATACTCCTCCATGATATACCCCTCCTCTCCCCCGGGGTAATACCCCTCCATGATACACCTCCTCCCTCCCCCGGGGTAATACCCCTCCACGATACACCCCCTCCCTCCCCTGGGGTAATACCCCTCCATGATACACCCCCTCCTCTCCCCCGGGGTAATACCCCTCCACGATATACCCCCTCCCTCCCCTGGGGTAATACCCCTCCACGATACACCCCCTCCCTCCCCTGGGGTAATACCCCTCCATGATACACCCCTCCTCTCCCCGGGGTAATACCCCTCCATGATACACCTCCTCCCTCCCCTGGGGTAATACCCCTCCATGATACACCCCCTCCTCTCCCCCGGGGTAATACCCCTCCACGATATACCCCCTCCCTCCCCTGGGGTAATACCCCTCCATGATACACCCCCTCCCTCCCCTGGGGTAATACCCCTCCATGATATACCCCTCCTCTCCCCCGGGGTAATACCCCTCCATGATACACCCCCTCCCTCCCCCGGGATAATACCCCTCCTATCATGACTAAATATATAACCTATATTTATCATGACCCAGGTATAACCTATGTTTACTACACTGATAGATATAAGTGGATCGAATAGATATTACTCCTATGGTGAGTATGACGATATTGCTCATCTCTTCGTGGGGAATATTCCTCCAATCTTCGTGGGGAATATTTCTCCAATCTTCGTGGGGAATATCCCTCCAATCTTCGTGGGGAATATCCCTCCAATCTTCGTGGGGAATATCCCTCCAATCTTCGTGGGGAATATTCATCCAATCTTCGTGGGGAATATTTCTCCAATCTTCGTGGGGAATATCCCTCCAATCTTCGTGGGGAATATCCCTCCAATCTTCGTGGGGAATATCCCTCCAATCTTCGTGGGGAATATCCCTCCAATCTTCGTGGGGAATATCCCTCCAATCTTCGTGGGGAATATTCCTCCAATCTTCGTGGGGAATATCCCTCCAATCTTCGTGGGGAATATTCCTCCAATCTTCGTGGGGAATATTCCTCCAATCTTCGTGGGGAATATCCCTCCAATCTTCGTGGGGAATATCCCTCCAATCTTCGTGGGAATATCCCTCCAATCTTCGTGGGGAATATCCCTCCAATCTTCGTGGGGAATATTCCTCCAATCTTCTCTTATTATGACCGAATATATAATCCATATTTACTTCACCTTTTGAGAAATATATGAATTAAATCGAATATTATTATTACGCAACATCTCTTCACCTCTCGAACAGAATACGCAGAGGCTGGCGTAGTGTTCTGTGGGGGAGGCTGGGTCTGGGGTGTTGCGTATGGCCCAGTCTCAGGTGAAGGGCCACAGTGGCTTCAGAGTCTCAGGTGAAGGGCCACAGTGGCTTCAGAGCCTCAGGTGAAGGGCCACAGTGGCTTCAGAGTCTCAGGTGAAGGGCCACAGTGGCTTCAGTGTCTGAGGTGAAGGGCCACAGTGGCTTCAGAGTCTCAGGTGAAGGGCCACAGTGACTTCAGAGCCTCAGTGAAGGGCCACAGTGGCTTCAGAGTCTCAGGTGAAGGGCCACAGTGACTTCAGAGCCTCAGGTGAAGGGCCACAGTGGCTTCAGAGCCTCAGGTGAAGGGCCACAGTGGCTTCAGAGTCTCAGGTGAAGGGCCACAGTGGCTTCAGAGCCTCAGGTGAAGGGCCACAGTGGCTTCAGAGTCTCAGGTGAAGGGCCACAGTGGCTTCAGTGTCTGAGGTGAAGGGCCACAGTGGCTTCAGAGTCTCAGGTGAAGGGCCACAGTGACTTCAGAGCCTCAGGTGAAGGGCCACAGTGGCTTCAGAGTCTCAGGTGAAGGGCCACAGTGACTTCAGAGCCTCAGGTGAAGGGCCACAGTGGCTTCAGAGCCTCAGGTGAAGGGCCACAGTGGCTTCAGAGTCTCAGGTGAAGGGCCACAGTGGCTTCAGAGCCTGAGGTGAAGGGACACAGTGGCTTCAGAGTCTCAGGTGAAGGGCCACAGTGGCTTCAGAGCCTGAGGTGAAGGGCCACAGTGGCTTCAGAGCCTGAGGTGAAGGGACACAGTGGCTTCAGAGTTTCAGGTGAAGGGCCACTGGCTTCAGAGCCTGAGGTGAAGGGACACAGTGGCTTCAGAGTCTCAGGTGAAGGGCCACTGGCTTCAGAGCCTCAGGTGAAGGGACACAGTGGCTTCAGAGTCTCAGGTGAAGGGCCACTGGCTTCAGAGCCTCAGGTGAAGGGACACAGTGGCTTCAGAGTCTCAGGTGAAGGGCCACAGTGGCTTCAGAGTCTCAGGTGAAGGGCCACAGTGGCTTCAGAGGAAATAAAAAAAGATTCTGTTTGGATGGTAAAATATATATATATATATATATATATATATATATATATATATATATATAATATATATATATATATATATATATATATAAACTACGACGGCAAAAATTGCAGAAGGCATTTCATTAACCTGTGTTCGGATTTTTCTTCCATTTCTGTAATTCACTGATTTGAACTGGGAAAATTCTCACCTAGTTATTTCCTAGTTATTTCCCTAATTATGGTTTATTCACATGAACTCACCGATGATGACTATGTTCATGAATGTTACATGATAGGGTAAATAATAAACTTTCACATATTAGTAAAAGATTCTTATTAAACTCTCTGAATATGTGTTATTAAGGTGAAATAATAAGATGTCTACCACTTCCATCAGCTCCCCACCCAAAACTTGTGTCCATTACATATGAATACAGAAAAATATATAATAAAAGTTCTAATATATTACACTGCTCATTTATTTCAATTCTTATGGCTTTTACCGATATATATATATATATATATATATATATATATATATATATATATATATATATATATATATTAATATATATATATATATATATATATATATATTTATTTATTTATTTATTTACAAAAATCGGAATGTTCCTGTATCTTAAACAATTTTTTTTTCCCAGGAGTTTCATCGTGTAATCACAGCAACGCGAATATTCTTTTATTTTTACAAAATATTTGTACTGGTTTATACACTTTTGTTAATGAAATGATAAAGAATTTATTGAGATATTAACATTAAGTTCTGATAAATGGCGAGGAAAGGAAATTTTGTTCGGCCATTTGAAAGTCCCGACTGTATTTTGTTTTGATCCTTGGCGAGGTGTTGGCGCGATCTCGGCTACGGTCATGTTGGCTAGATCATAGCGAGATATTAGCTAGATCATAGCGAGATATTGGCTAGATCATAGCGAGATATTGGCTAGATCATAGCGAGATATTGGCTAGATCATAGCGAGATATTGGCTAGATCTCGGAGAGATATTAGCTAGATCTCGGAGAGATATTGGCTAACACGTGACGAGACATTGGTTGGATCTTGGTTCATGTTAAGTCTGGGCGGGGCATTGGCTAGATCCTGACGAGATGTTTTAGCCAATATCTCGGCGAGATATTGGCTAAACCACACATGGGGGGGGGGGGGGTAGATGTCGGCTATATATCGATGATAGTTTGCCTAAATCATGGCGAGATATTGGCTAAATCTCGAGAGTAGATGTCGGCGATATATCCGCGATATTTTGCCTCAGTCGTGGCGAGAGATGGGCTAGATTCCTAGGAGACGTTGGCTATATCTCGGCGAGATTTTGGCTAGATCGTGGGAAGACGTTGGCTAGGTCGTGGGTAGAGACGTTGGCTAGATCGTGGGTAGAGACGTTGGCTAGATCGTGGGTAGAGACGTTGGCTAGATCATGGCGAGAGACGTTGGCTAGGCTGCTTGGTCCAGGTGGTTGGCTGGTTAGTTGGCTGGGCCGCAGGGGACGTTGTAGTAGTGGTCACAGACCTGGTAGTTGGCGTGGAAGAGCGTGGCGTTGGGACACAGGAAGCTGTACTTGTATGGGTTCCTACAGATATGAAACACCTGCAAGGACAAAAGAAAAATAAAAAAATATATATTTAATTAAAGACATGACTAGATTTTTTCATATATTTATGCATACATTGATGACTTTATTAAAGATATTTATCATTTTATGGGTTTGGGGAAGTCAGTTGAAGTATACAAACCTTGAAATATGTATAGCCATTAATTAGCAAATGCTAATTTTAATGGTTAAGTTGAATATATATATATATATAATATATAATATATATATATATTATATATATATATATATATATATATATATATATATATATTATCCCTGGGTGGGATAGGGGAGAAAGAATACTTGCCACGTATTCCCTGCGTGTCGAAGAAGGCGACTAAAAGGGGAGGAGCAGGTGGCTGAAAATCCTCCCCTCTCATTTTTTTTTAATTTTTCCAAAAGAAGGAACAGAGAAGGGGGCCAGGTGAGGATATTCCCTCAAAGGTCCAGTCCTCTGTTCTTAACGCTACCTCGCTAATGCGGGAAATGCCGAATAGATTGAAAGAAAGAAATATATATATATAAATATATATATATATATATATATATATATATATATAAAATATATATATATATATATATATAATTCCCATTAACGCATAGTAAAATAAGTTACTATAAACAAACTTCCGTTTACCAACTTCCGCCACCAGATGGCAGTCGTGGTGCGCAGCTCAGCTGAGCCAGTCTGCGCATGGCGCCTGACCTGTGCAGACGTACGACCAAAGTTTACGCCATAACACCTTCGTCTCGCGGTATTTTCTTGGATATTTTGAATTTTTTTGCCACACCGGGTAAGAAGACGGCCTTACTTGTGGTAAGTAGAATATATTTATATTGTTACATTTGAAATTGTTGTTAAATTTGCATAGTGCAACAGCCATGGCTTCGAATCAAGCGGTGTTGATGGTCGCTTTCGAATTTTGGATCTTTACTTCAACATAAGTATTGATACACTTATAATTTGATGTCTACTTAAACTTAATGATTAGTGGCCTTGAATGGGAATGGTGGATAACCACTGGTTCTCTCGTTATGAGCTTCCGTAGCGCACGATTGCGCTACTTCCCGTAGCAGGGGAGGGTAGACACCTTGGGTGGGAGAAGTTCCCAGTGATGCGATCCTTCCCATGTGGCTCTTCACACGCGGCGTCACCCCAAGCAGGCGGAGTCCGGTAACACACACACACACACACACACACACATGCAAGCACGCGCGCGCGCACACACACACACACACACACACACACACATATATATATATATATATATATATATATATATATAATATATATATGTATATTTCTTTTTTTATTATTATTTTATTTTGCTTTGTCGCTGTCTCCCGCGTTAGCGAGGTAGCGCAAGGAAACAGACGAAAGAATGGCCCAACCCGCCCACATACACATGTATATACATACACGTCCACACACGCAAATATACATACTATACATCTCAATGTACACATATATATACACACACAGACATAAACATATATACACATGTACAGAATTCATAGTCTGCCTTTATTTGTTCCCATCGCCACCTCGCCACACATGGAATAACAACCCCCTCCCCCCTCATGTGTGCGAGGTAGCGCTAGGAATAGACACCAAAGGCCCCATTCGTTCACACTCAGTCTCTAGCTGTCATGTAATAATGCACCGAAACCACAGCTCCCTTTCCACCTCCAGGCCCCACACAACTTTCCATGGTTTACCCCAGACGCTTCACATGCCCTGGTTCAATCCATTGACAGCACGTCGACCCCGGTATACCACATCGTTCCAATTCACTCTATTCCTTGCACGCCTTTCACCCTCCTGCATGTTCAGGCCCCGATCACTCAAAATCTTTTTCACTCCATCTTTCCACCTCCAGTTTGGTCTCCCACTTCTCCTCGTTCACTCCACCTCTGACACATATATCCTCTTTGTCAATCTTTCCTCACTCATTCTCTCCATGTGCCCAAACCATTTCAAAACACCCTCTTCTACTCTCTCAACCACGCTCTTTTTATTTCCACACATCTCTCTTACCCTTACATTACTTACTCGATCAAACCACCTCACACCACACATCTCATTTCCAGCACATCCACCCTCCTGCGCACAACTCTATCCATAGCCCACACCTCGCAACCATACAGCATTGTTGGAACCACTATTCCTTCAAACATACCCATTTTTGCTTTCCGAGATAATGTTCTCGACTTCCAAACATTCTTCAAGGCTCCCAGAATTTTCGCCCCCTCCCCCACCCTATGATTCACTTCCGCTTCCATGGTTCCATCCGCTGCAGATCCACTCCCAGATATCTAAAACACTTTACTTCCTCCAGTTTTTCTCCATTTAAACTTACCTCCCAATTGACTTGACCCTCAACCCTACTGTACCTAATAACCTTGCTCTTATTCACATTTACTCTTAATTTTCTTCTTTCACACACTTTACCAAACTCAGTCACCAGCTTCTGCAGTTTCTCACATGAATCAGCCACCAGCGCTGTATCATCAGCGAACAACAACTGACTCACTTCCCAAGCTCTCTCATCCGCAACAGACTTCATACTTGCCCCTCTTTCCAAAACTCTTGCATTCACCTCCCTAACAACCCCATCCATAAACAAATTAAACAACCATGGAGACATCACACACCCCTGCCGCAAACCTACATTCACTGAGAACCAATCACTTTCCTCTCTTCCTACACGTACACATGCCTTACATCCTCGATAAAAACTTTTCACTGCTTCTAACAACTTGCCTCCCACACCATATATTCTTAATACCTTCCACAAAGCATCTCTATCAACTCTATCATATGCCTTCTCCATATATATAGATATATATATATATATATATATATATATAATATATATATATATATATATATATATATATATTATCTCGGAAAGCAAAAATGGGTATGTTTGAAGGAATAGTAGTTCCAACAATGTTGTATGGTTGCGAGGCGTGGGCTATGGATAGAGTTGTGCGCAGGAGGATGGATGTGCTGGAAATGAGATGTTTTAGGACAATGTGTGGTGTGAGGTGGTTTGATCGAGTAAGTAACGTAAGGGTAAGAGAGATGTGTGGAAATAAAAAGAGCGTGGTTGAGAGAGCAGAAGAGGGTGTTTTGAAATGGTTTGGGCACATGAGAGAATGAGTGAGAAAGATTGACCAAGAGGATATATGTGTCGGAGGTGGAGGGAACGAGGAGAAGTGGGAGACCAAACTGGAGGTGGAAAGATGGAGTGAAAAAGATTTTGTGTGATCGGGGCCTGAACATGCAGGAGGGTGAAAGGAGGGCAAGGAATAGAGTGAATTGGAGCGATGTGGTATACCGGGGTTGACGTGCTGTCAGTGGATTGAATCAAGGCATGTGAAGCGTCTGGGGTAAACCATGGAAAGCTGTGTAGGTATGTATATTTGCGTGTGTGGACGTATGTATATACATGTGTATGGGGGTGGGTTGGGCCATTTCTTTCGTCTGTTTCCTTGCGCTGCCTCGCAAACGCGGGAGACAGCGACAAAGTATAATAAATAATAATATAAACAGCTAGTCTATAACGAAACAGCTGGTATGTGTCTCACCTGACAGCTGGCCTCATGGTCCACGAAGATGCCCCAGCGACCCTCACAGGTGAAGGAGGTGGGAGGAACCTGGCTGAAGGTCGGGTAGGGAGGGTTGTTAGGGTCGTAATCAGGCTCCCCTCCTGTGTGTGGGCCAGAGAAAATGGGTCATTAGCCTCCCTCACCTCCTGATGATGTGATTATTACACGAAACTGCACTTGGCAACTTGTCGTGTTTCATATTTCCCCCCGTGGACTCATAGGGGGGAGGGAGGCGGAGTTACGGAAGGAGGTCAGAGGTCAAGCAGTTTATCATCTAAGTCAAAAAAAATAACAAGAGGTAAAGTTCAAATTCAAACTTGAAGGTCAATACTGGGCGTGATGGATACGACCTTAGAACATTACGGGCTCGACCTTTGACCTTGGGTAGGATGGCACGACCTTTGACCTGACCACCCCCCCTGGGGAGGACAGATGACCGCTGGCTATATGACATTATGACCCCAATTGTGTATGACGAGAGAGAGAGAGAGAGAGAGAGAGAGAGAGAGAGAGAGAGAGAGAGAGAGAGAGAGAGAGAGAGGGGGGGGGAAGAGAGAGAGAGAGAGAGAGGGAAGAGAGAGAGAAGAAAAGAGAGAGAGAGAGAGAGAGAAGAGAGAGAGAGAGAGAGAGAGAGAGAGAAGCGATTTCATTTATGATCGTCCGTGGACACGTGGCGAAGACTTGTGAAATACGCTCCGAATTGCTTCGTTCGGTTGTTCGACCCTCGCGGCGTGTGGACGATCGTAGTACGTAACGACCCTGAGTGGCTGGGGATTTGAGCCTTAGCTCCCTCAGCTATAAGGGTCATGATGGGCCCCCCTCACCCTCAGGGTTATGATATAATCATATATAATGACATAATCACTCATTAGGCTGGTTAATGTGGTCATGTTATATAATCTTATAGAATCTTATAATTATATAATCTAATAACATTATAGAATCTAATAACTAATAATCTTATTATATAATCTAATAACATTATAGAATCTAATCTATTTATTTATATTTATTTATTTTGCTTTGTCGCTGTCTCCCGCGTTAGCGAGGTAGCGCAAGGAAACAGACGAAAGAAATGGCCCAACCCACCCACATACACATGTGTATACATACACATCCACACACGCAAATATACATACCTACACAGCTTTCCATGGTTTACCCCGGACGCTTCACATGCCTTGATTCAATCCACTGACAGCACGTCAACCCCGGTATACCACATCGCTCCAATTCACTCTATTCCTTGCCCTCCTTTCACCCTCCTGCATGTTCAGGCCCCGATCACACAAAATCTTTTTCACTCCATCTTTCCACCTCCAATTTGGTCTCCCTCTTCTCCTCGTTCCCTCCACCTCCGACACATATATCCTCTTGGTCAATCTTTCCTCACTCATCCTCTCCATGTGCCCAAACCACTTCAAAACACCCTCTTCTGCTACTTACTCGATCAAACCACCTCACACCACACATTGTCCTCAAACATCTCATTTCCAGCACATCCATCCTCCTGCGCACAACTCTATCCATAGCCCACGCCTCGCAACCATACAACATTGTTGGAACCACTATTCCTTCAAACATACCCAGTTTTGCTTTCCGAGATAATGTTCTCGACTTCCACACATTCTTCAAGGCTCCCAGAATTTTCGCCCCCTCCCCCACCCTGTGATCCACTTCCGCTTCCATGGTTCCATCCGCTGCCAGATCCACTCCCAGATATCTAAAACACTTCACTTCCTCCAGTTTTTCTCCATTCAAACTCACCT
>NC_092263.1:8987348-8989848 GCF_036320965.1 Panulirus ornatus | reverse complement strand
TGACGTGTTGCTGCACCCAGAGGGTGACGCTGGTGTGACGTGTTGCTGCACCCTGAGGGTGACGCTGGTGTGACGTGTTGATACACCCTGAGGGTGACGCTGGTGTGACGTGTTGCTACACCCAAACGGTGACGCTGGTGTGACGTGTTGATACACCCTGAGGGTGACGCTGGTGTGACGTGTTGCTACACACTGAGGGTGACGACGGTGTGACGTGTTGCTACACACTGAGGGTGACGCTGGTGTGACGTGTTGATACAGAAAGCAGGCATATGTATGTGTGTGTGTGTGTGTGTGTGTGTGTTGCCCCGGGTAGGTAGGGTTCGAACCCAGCCATGACGCATGGCGAGGCTGGCCGGGCACCAGCTGGCCTTGGCCCACCTAACTGTTTCCTTTCTCCTCCTGCATCATCAACACACACACACACAAGACCAGCCACGCTCCACCTTCCTTGTGTTATCATTACCTTGATCTTGCCTTATCATTATCTTTCGTTATCATTATCTTTCGTTATCGTCATCTTGATCTTGCCTTATCATTATCTTTCGTTATCATTTCCCATTATCTTTTGTTATCGTTTTCTTTATCTTTCGTTATCATTATCTTTCGTTATCATTATCTTTCGTTATCATTATCTTTCGTTATCGTCATCTTGATCTTGCCTTATCATTATCTTTCGTTATCATTTCCCATTATCTTTTGTTATCGTTTTCTTTATCTTTCGTTATCATTATCTTTTGTTATCATTTTCCATATCTTTTGTTATCATTTTATTTCATCATTTTCTTTATCTTTATCCTTATCTTTTGTTATCATTTTATTTCATCATTTTCTTTATCTTTATCCTTATCTTTTGTTATCATTTTATTTCATCATTTTCTTTATCTTTATCCTTATCTTTTGTTATCATTTTATTTCATCATTTTCTTTATCTTTATCCTTATCTTTTGTTATCATTTTATTTCATCATTTTCTTTATCCTTATCTTTTGTTATCATTTAATTTTATCATTTTCTTTATCGTTTATCTTATCTTTCGTTATCATTTATTTCATCTTTCTTTATCTTATCCTTATCTTTTGTTATCATTTATTTCATCTTTTCTTTATCTTTATCCTTATCTTTTGTTATCATTTTCTTTATCTTCGTTATTTCATCATTTTCTTTATCTTTATCCTTATCTTTTGTTATCATTTTCTTTATCTTCCGTTATCATTATCTTCTGTTATCATCATTTTCCTTATCCTTCGTTATCATTTTCCTTATCTTTCGTTATCACATTCCCGGTAATCGGTGAGCATAACACGGTGCTGTGGGTTCGAGCGAAGCAGTGAGACAGTGAAGCGATCCGGTTCGAACCGGTCCCACCTCGTGCAGGACGCGATAACGCTTATGATATCTCCTGCTACTGATTGGAGCGCACGCTTCGCCGCTTCACGTGGAGCGACCCCACTCACACCCAGGCCCAACAGAACTCCCCCCCCCCCATTTTTCCCCCCTGAGTTTCCCCCTTGGTAGCACGTCGCCCCCTGTATACCACATCGCTCCAAATGCCTTCTATCCCCATCTCTCTCTCTCTAGCTCTGCCCCCCATTTCCCCCCATTACTTCTGACACATCCTCTTTTGGGTTCATCTCTCCTCACTCATCCTCACCATATGCTCGTACCATTCCCGCCGCGCATGCGCACGCACACCCCCCTGCGCCCCGCCCCGTTTTCTCCGTCAGACTTGGCTTACTACCCTGCCATGCCTCACACCGTCAACCCTCCCTCCCTCCCTCCCTCCTCACGCCACAGACGTGTGGGGGCAGGTCACGGGGTTCGAGTCTTGCCTCTTCGGTTTCCCCTCCTCCCGTTTTCTGTAAGTTTCCCAGGACCTGAACTTTGGACCTTACCCTGGACCTGAAATTGGACCAGGACCTGGACCTGTTGCGACTAGGTCTTCCAGGTCACGTGTCGAAGGGGGGGGGGGGGGGAAGAAGACACACATAACACACACACACACACACACACAACACACACACACACAGACACAACACACACACACACACAAGTGGTAGATTACAGAGCGGTGAAGGCGATCATTGTGTGTCCTGCAGTAGTGGACGCTGGGTACGACGGTGGAGAGAGAGAGAGAGAGAGAGAGAGAGAGAGAGAGAGAGAGAGAGAGAGAGAGAGAGAGAGAGAGAGAGAGGGTGGGGAGGATGTGGGGGTAGGGGAGGGAAACGGAGTTAAATTGGTCATCATCTCGAGCAAAGCGGAGGGCCAGACGTCCTGGAGAAAAGAAACATCGCGCGGGAAAATTGATCATAGAAAACCGGGCTTGACGTCAGACACAGAAAATGGATATGTCGTCAGGGCAAACTTGAAGAAAAAAACACACACTTGCGTCGATGTGGTAGGAGGGGCAGACACACCAGTGCAGCAGATGACAAAGGAGCTATGGAAGGGGGTGGAAAAGATGATGAATATCACAAAGGAGTTGTGGAAAAGGGGGGGAA
>NC_092263.1:8972348-8974848 GCF_036320965.1 Panulirus ornatus | reverse complement strand
TATTTCACATGCAAGAGTAACAGTTTATGATATACCGGTTGTGAGGACGGGAAATACAATTTCTTTTCTTAATTCTGTGTGTGTGTGTTATATATATATATATATATATATATATATATATATATATATATATATATATATAATATATATATATATATATATATATATATATTTCCTATGAGTCCACGGGGAAAATGAAACACGAAAAGTTCCCAAGTGCACTTTCGTGTAATAATCACATCATCAGGGGAGACACAAGAGAGAAGTATAAGTCAGTAGATATACATCGAAGAGACGAAGCTAGGACACCATTGGGTAAACATGTTTTGGACAATCACATGTTTACCAAATGGCGTCCTAACTTCGTCTCTTCGATGTATATCAAATGACTGTTATATTTCTCTCTTGTGTCTCCCCTGATGATGTGATTATTACACGAAAGTGCACTTGGCAACTTATGTTGCAATAGTTGAGTTGCATTTTCTATTGTTCATATCGCTTGTATTATTTTTTTTCGACCATGAATTATCCTTTCGGGCTCGTTAGCCTTTCTTGGATATGCAAATTTTCTTTTAATTTCATTTTTTTGTGTCATATTCGTATGTTATCTAATAATCCAATTCTTCACAGAAAGAACGAAATGAAAATGATATCATACGGTATGGTGGTGGGCAGCTTCGAGAGAAGGTCTGGCATCATTAGGGAAATGCGGTCGAAATGGTAATGGTCATTAGTGGGGAGGGGATGTGGTGGGTGTAATTTGGCATTATATGATTTAGTATTTGCATTTTAAATGCATCCCCTTCCCTCCCTTATTGTCATGACTTTGAGACAGTCTGCCTTCCAAACTACAGGGGTCATCTGGTGTGGCCTTTTTGGAAAAGATTTTGTATCGCCTTGTGGAGCGAGAATTTGATGGATGTTATTTTGTTTTCCAAATTGATTGGGCACGTAATCCCTCGCCAACGTAAATGTTTTATGTCAATTTGAGTTTATATGCTGGGCTATGAGGTGATAACAAGTAGTGGTGATGTGAGAAGGAGATGGAGTGAGTATTTTGAAGGTTTGTTGAATGTGTTTGATGATAGAGTGGCAGATATAGGGTGTTTTGGTCGAGGTGGTGTGCAAAGTGAGAGGGTTAGGGAAAATGATTTGGTAAACAGAGAAGAGGTAGTGAAAGCTTTGCGGAAGATGAAAGCCGGCAAGGCAGCAGGTTTGGATGGTATTGCAGTGGAATTTATTAAAAAAGGGGGTGACTGTATTGTTGACTGGTTGGTAAGGTTATTTAATGTATGTATGACTCATGGTGAGGTGCCTGAGGATTGGCGGAATGCGTGCATAGTGCCATTGTACAAAGGCAAAGGGGATAAGAGTGAGTGCTCAAATTACAGAGGTATAAGTTTGTTGAGTATTCCTGGTAAATTATATGGGAGGGTATTGATTGAGAGGGTGAAGGCATGTACAGAGCATCAGATTGGGGAAGAGCAGTGTGGTTTCAGAAGTGGTAGAGGATGTGTGGATCAGGTGTTTGCTTTGAAGAATGTATGTGAGAAATACTTAGAAAAGCAAATGGATTTGTATGTAGCATTTATGGATCTGGAGAAGGCATATGATAGAGTTGATAGAGATGCTCTGTGGAAGGTATTAAGAATATATGGTGTGGGAGGAAAGTTGTTAGAAGCAGTGAAAAGTTTTTATCGAGGATGTAAGGCATATGTACGTGTAGGAAGAGAGGAAAGTGATTGGTTCTCAGTGAATGTAGGTTTGCGGCAGGGGTGTGTGATGTCTCCATGGTTGTTTAATTTGTTTATGGATGGGGTTGTTAGGGAGGTAAATGCAAGAGTTTTGGAAAGAGGGGCAAGTATGAAGTCTGTTGGGGATGAGAGAGCTTGTGAAGTGAGTCAGTTGTTGTTCGCTGATGATACAGCGCTGGTGGCTGATTCATGTGAGAAACTGCAGAAGCTGGTGACTGAGTTTGGTAAAGTGTGTGGAAGAAGAAAGTTAAGAGTAAATGTGAAAAAGAGCAAGGTTATTAGGTATAGTAGGGTTGAGGGTCAAGTCAATTGGGAGGTGAGTTTGAATGGAGAAAAACTGGAGGAAGTGAAGTGTTTTAGATATCTGGGAGTGGATCTGGCAGCGGATGGAACCATGAAAGCAGAAGTGGATCATAGGGTGGGGGAGGGGGCGAAAATTCTGGGGGCCTTGAAGAATGTGTGGAAGTCGAGAACATTATCTCGGAAAGCAAAAATGGGTATGTTTGAAGGAATAGTGGTTCCAACAATGTTGTATGGTTGCGAGGCGTGGGCTATGGATAGAGTTGTGCGCAGGAGGATGGATGTGCTGGAAATGAGATGTTTGAGGACAATGTGTGGTGTGAGGTGGTTTGATCGAGTGAGTAACGTAAGGGTGAGAGAGATGTGTGGAAATAAAAAGAGCGTGGTTGAGAGAGCAGAAGAGGGTGTTTTGAAGTGGTTTGGGCACATGGAGAGAATGAGTGAGG
>NC_092263.1:8902348-8969848 GCF_036320965.1 Panulirus ornatus | reverse complement strand
CCACACAGGTCAAAGGTCAGATTCCCCCTTGCGCAGCCGACGCTCCGGCCAGGAGCAGGGTCACCTGTGGATTTCTCCTGGGGGCGCGTTGGGTTGGAGGTTAAGGGGTTTAACGTCGTTTAATGGCGGGTCTGTGAGGTTAACGAATGGATCGGCTCAGATAACGGGGCCATATTGATGGCCGCCATCTTGGAGGCGCGTTCGAGTTTGAACGTACAAACCCACCAGACATCCTGTTTTTTGTTATGGAGAACAACGAACGGCCCGTTAGAGCGTACGATGGTTTGAAAGACATTGTCCTAATTACCTTAATTCGTGGCGGACGCTTGCTTTTGCAGTTTATTATGAAGGGATGCGGAATATTATTATTTCTTTTGTGGGGGATAATGCGATCTTTGATGGGATGGTGAAAGTATTGTATTATTGGAACCTAATAATTTGCATCTCCTGATAATGAAATATTCATAATCGTTGAAAAGATGAAAAAAAAAAATTACCAAAAGAAATATTTGGAAATAATTTTTCAGTATATTCGAATGTCTTCAACGCATATTCTCTATATTCGAATATTTTTTCTATATCGAATATTCTGTTAATTGTTCTGTCACTGAGTGAAAATGTAATTTCTCTGATTTTCTTTGAGGTTCCCTTAAATTCTAACAGATATGACTTTTTTTATGGTGGATTATGTAATTACATTTCCAAAATAGATCTAGCGATAAATTCTATATATATATATATATATATATATATATATATATATATATATATATATTATATATATATATATTTTTTTTTTTTTTTTTTTTTTGCTTTGTCGCTGTCTCCCGCGTTTGCGAGGTAGCGCAAGGAAACAGACGAAAGAAATGGCCCAACCCACCCCCATACACATGTATATACATACACGTCCACACACGCAAAAATACATACCTATACATCTCAATGTACACATATATATATATACACACACACAGACACATACATATATATACCCATGCACACAATTCACACTGTCTGCCTTTATTCATTCCCATCGCCACCTCGCCACACATGGAATACCATCCCCCTCCCCCTCATGTGTTCGAGGTAGCGCTAGGAAAAGACAACAAAGGCCCCATTCGTTCACACTCAGTCTCTAGCTGTCATGTAATAATTCCCGAAACCACAGCTCCCTTTCCACATCCAGGCCCCACACAACTTCCCATGGATTACCCCAGACGCTTCACATGCCCTGATTCAATCCACTGATAGCACGTCAACCCCGGTATACCACATCGATCCAATTCACTCTATTCCTTGCACGCCTTTCACCCTCCTGCATGTTCAGGCCCCAATCACTCAAAATCTATTTCACTCCATCTTTCCACCTCTAATTTGGTCTCCCACTTCTCTTCGTTCCCTCCACCTCCGACACATATATCCTCTTTGTCAATCTTTCCTCACTCATTCTCTCCATGTGCCCAAACCATTTCAAAACACCCTCTTTCTGCTCTCTCAGCCACGCTCTTTTTATTTCCACACATCTTTCTTACCCTTACGTACTTACTCGTTCAAACCACCTCACACCGCACATTGTCCTCAAACATCTCATTTCCAGCACATCCACCCTCCTGCGCACAACTTTATCCATAGCCCACGCCTCGCAACCATACAACATTGTTGGAACCACTATTCCTTCAAACATACCCATTTTTGCTTTCCGAGATAATGCTCTCGACTTCCACACATTCTTCAAGGCTCCCAGGATTTTCGCCCCCTCCCCCACCCTATGATCCACTTCCGCTTCCATGGTTCCATCCGCTGCCAGATCCACTCCCAGATATCTAAAACACTTTACTTCCTCCAGTTTTTCTCCATTCAAACTTACCTCCCAATTGACTTGACCCTCAACCCTACTGTACCTAATAACCTTGCTCTTATTCACATTTAATCTTAATTTTCTTCTTTCACACACTTTACCAAACTCAGTCACCAGCTTCTGCAGTTTCTCACATGAATCAGCCACCAGCGCTGTATCATCAGCGAACAACAACTGACTCACTTCCCAAGCTCTCTCATCCCCAACAGACTTCATACTTGCCCCTCTTTCCAAAACTCTTGCATTCACCTCCCTAACAACCCCATCCATAAACAAATTAAACAACCATGGAGACATCACACACCCCTGCCGCAAACCTACATTCACTGAGAACCAATCACTTTCCTCTCTTCCTACACGTACACATGCCTTACATCGTCGATAAAAACTTTTCACTGCTTCTAACAACTTGCCTCCCACACCATATATTCTTAATACCTTCCACAGAGCATCTCTATCAACTCTATCATATGCCTTCTCCAGATCCATAAATGCTACATACAAATATATATATATATATATATATATATATAATATATTATATATATATATATATATATATATTATATATATATATATATATGTGGTGTGTGTGTGTGTGTGTGTGTATAGAAGCACCTTCATTGAATCCGTCTCCGTTTTCTATTAATATCAAAATCAACTCCAGTAAGCTTAAAGCGAGATTTTAAGGCATTTTTTTCTATCATTCTTCAAGTGGGCGATTTTCTTCCTCAGACGGATTTTTATTATGGCTTTCTAAGTAAATAATAAAGCTGTATAGAATTGTATAAAATTCACGAAATGCTTTATAAAGTCTATGACCCGCTTCGTAAATTGGTCAGGTCAGGGGCTGACGTCATCTTGCGCTGTGACCCCGGGTGGGTCTGACCTGCGACGCTTGGTTCTGGATTGAGATGACCTCCCGCCCTTATCATGGGGTAATATCTCTGTTATGGCTCTTCCCCTCATGACCTGACCCACAAAGTATGTGTGAAGATGAAACTAGTATGTGTTACGCATCGTCAATAATGAAAATATTCATCTGAAAAAGGCATTTGCAATTTTTTTTTTTTTTGTTTACTTTCTGTGAATTTCGACACTTGTGAATGCAAGGCTTCATCCTATTCTTGGACAAATTAAAACTAAAATCAGTCATTTATTATTTTTTTCTTGTGAATTAGATATTTATCTATATTCTCTCTTCGTGAGCTGGGTTGGATCCGACCAGAAATTTAGACGTTTTTTTAAGAAAATATATATTTTTCACGAGTTGGCTCGACAAGGAGTAATAAAGGGAGGTAAGACTATATTTTTCAAAATATATATATGTACTGTCACGCCATTAAATACAATTTATTCAATTTAGGTCAATAGATACTTGTATTTCAATATTATAATGAGTACCTTCACGTATGTTTTCATCTGCTTTAATTACTAAAAGAATGACTTCAACGCTACAAACGCATTTCCTAAAATATACAATATTTTACTTTGATAATGTATTATATTCATTTACGATAACAAATTTATTCATTTACATTTTGAAATCGTGCTAATTTAAATTTATTAAACAACCGTTCTTGTTTTAATCATATAATAGATTTATTTTATTATTTCTAGCAAATGCTTCACGGCAAATTCGAATGTTGTTTACAAGTAGATATACCAATATGGTGTCCAGTGTTCCCTGTGGTTATTTACCGTTAAATAAGGAGGTTCACAGCGTCGACCACGTCATTCTACCACGTAAGCAGGTAATTAGCGTCCGGTGGTGTATTATATGGGTGGAAAATCATTAATTGAAGGCTGAGAGTGGCCATTATGACTGTGTGTTTACCTACGACCGGCTCTCAAACCGGATGTGTTCAGGGAAGGCCAAGCCAGGGTCAGGTCACGGGATTCGGAGACGGGTATGGAAATGGCGAATTCCCTCCAGCCAATATATATATACTTTACAACGATGTCTCTGAGGTTGGGTTGAAGCCTTGTGAACGCCTAGGGTCCAGGACGACTCGTATATTGCTGGAAATGTTGTTCGATGTCGGGAAAAATATATATTATATGTGTATGGCCGCCCATCCATCTTTATTGGTGTCATTTTTTGGTACAATTGTACTTCGTACTCTTTTTTTTTTCTTCCTATTAATATTTAAAATTTTCTTTGTGTACTGATTGATCATTTTGATTATATGGGTTTAATTTTGTAAAAGATCTCAGTGGAAATTAATGTTCTGACATTTTATATAGTCCTCAAAATTATGTTATATTTATGAAATAATTTGTTTATATTTTTTTTCATTTTGGCATATAATGTGAATTTCGGTAAAATGTTAACTGCTGGCTATGTGCGCCTGTTGGGAGATGACCGGTGTAGACCCCGTTGCTCCTCACCAACGTTAGACGAAGGGTATTCGAGTACATAGTATTCGAATTGTCATTTGCCTATTAAAGGCGATCATAGCCTAGCGGTAGCGCTCCCACCTGTTGCACAGGGGTCCCGGGTTCGATCCTGGCTGTTGGAGGTTTGTATGTTCTATGAAGGTGTGTGTTTATATGCACTTTGTATATATATATATATATATATATGTATATATATATATATATATATATATATATTTATTTACATGCTGTCAAGCGTTAATTCCTACGTAGACTTAAACTCCTAACTAACCTATTAACACCACAGTCATGTTAAGACATTGCGCCACAATACCATATACTCCAGCCTCCTTGCCACCCCCGGACCAATGTGTACCCCCGTAGAACCAATCTGACCACCTACAGTACCCATCTGTACCCCCGTAGAACCAGTCTGACCACCTACAGTACCCATCTGTACCCCCGTAGAACCAGTCTGACCACCCCCACGCCCATTTTTATCCCGGAGAACCAATCTGATTACTCCCACATCTATCTACAACTCCGTAGAACCAACTTGACTACTTTCGCACCCATTTTTACCCCGTAGAACCAATTTGAGCAACCTCGCACCCATCCGAACCCCCTTAGAACCAATCTGACCATCTTCGCCCCCATCTGTACCCCCGTAGAACCAACCTAACCACCCCTGCACCCATATGTCCCCCGTAGAACCAGCGTGACCAACCCAGCACCCATATGTAACCCAGTAGAACGAACCTGACTACCCAGCACCCATATGTTCCCCCGTAGAACCAACCTGACCCCAGCAGCCATATATGTACCCCCGTAGAACCATCCTGACAACCCTTGCACACACAGCACCCCCTTAGAACCAACCTGCAAACTTATGTACCCATCTACCCCCGTAGAACCAAATTATCTATCTGTCTATCTATCTATCTATCTATATATATATCTATATATATATATATATATATATATATATATATATATATATATATATAGCATCCTGTCAAATGATAATGTTGATATACGCCATGAAATTTATATAAGATGGAACCTCGTACGTCTGGCAATGAAAATGACGTATTCCAAAAAGAAATCTTGTACCGGAATAATATTAAGTGTGATTAAAACATATTATAGAACTAATTTCCTACATCATTTATCATATAACATGTTAACATATAATATGAATACGTAATACGTTAGGAAAAACCTAGAGTTGCTTCTGAAATGTTTACATGTAATATTGGGGCGATCAGTATTCAGTATATATATATATATATATATATATATATATATATATATATATATATATATATATATATATATATACAGTGTAGCATCGGTAAAAGCTATGTATTTTGATTCTCGAATGCATACTGACACTTGTTTTTACATATTTCATTTCCCCCTGGGAACAGGACGTGAATATCATCCATGCATAACAGTAATGATTATTCATGGGTACAGTTGCAGAAATGGCGTACACTCGTGTACAATACGTACATCAAATCCTTCCTTTCCCCCTCCCCTCTCCAGCCGTGGCAATGTCGTACATATATTTTTATATACAAAAGGTATTTAGTGAGCGATCGACCTCACCCACTCTCAAAATGAGGGGGTGGTAACCTGACTCGACTTTCTCCCTGCTCTTCTCTCTCTCTCTCTCCCTCCTCCACCACACTCTTGGGACGCTCCTCCGCCTCCGCCACCCCCTCAGTATTCACCACATGTCTCTCGTGGGGTTGGGGGAAATGTCAGAGGCAATCGTGGGATGAGGAGTTTATTATGTGTTTAAAAAGATCTGGTGGTGTGTGTTGGGCCTTAACAGAGAGAACACATGGACTTCCACATTGGCTACGAGGCACACGGCAATACTTGCACACCTTCATTTTGGGACTATATATATATATATATATATATATATATATATATATATATATATATATATATATATATGTGTGTGTGTGTGTGTGTGTGTGTGTTTATGAGTGGATGGGTCGTTCTTCTCATGTTTCCTGGCGCTACCTCGCTGACGCGGGGAACGGCGATCAGGTGTAATGACCAAATCTAGGTGGTAGAGTGATCGGATGGTACAGGATTACCGTATGAGGGATCCATTTTCCTTTAGTTCACAAATTGAACGAATGTATATTGTTTTAATATTGTCCTCGGTGGTGTAGGGGTTGAGCATTTACAGGCAGCCCGGGGAAGAAGGTCGAGTGCATAGGTTCGAATCCTGGTCGCGGCATCGGCCCACAGTCAACACAGCTGTTCATCCTCCCACAAAGCGGGGTCGACCACATGTATACTTGGTTTAGGCTAAGATTCGTACACTGTTGGCTTTGGTCGATAGTGTTTTGGTGTTAAGTAAACCATTTAAGTAAACCATGTAGCATTTGATTTGAAAATGACATAATTTGTTTATTGTGTGAAGGTGGTTGGAAGATTACACTGGGTGCGTGAGGTAGACTTCATCTGATAACAGTAATGGAAAGTCTTTGGAAAAGTAGTACCATAAAAGTATAATGTAAACCATAGTGTTTAAAGTAAGAAGAGCTGCGTTTAAACCTTAATCAAGAACCTAGTTTAAACCTAGATTAGCATAATTTAAACCTTAATTAAGAGCCTCGTTTAAACCTAAATTAGGCTCTTTTAAACTAGAATGAAGAGCCTCGTTGAAACCCAAATTAGCCTCCTTAAACCTAAATTAAATGCCTCGTTTAAAACTAAATTGTGAGCCTCGTTTAAACCTTAATGTAGCCTCGTTTAAACTAAAAATTAAGAGCCTCTTATATAGAGACTCTAGCTTCAGTATTGTCCAACGAAGCTGGTGGAATAATGTAAACCAGTTTTAATCATGGCAGACGCAATATAACTAGTGGGGGAAAAGGAAGGCTAATTCATGAAGAAGAATAGTACAGAAGTGGTCGCTAATGTAACAAATAAACAAAGAATATGTCTCAATAAGCTATTAATCCCATGGGTTGCTCATAGGAATGAAACACAATGAATAGGTCCACACACACACACACAGCTACACACAAGATGGAGGTGTTTCCTACACCTCACAGTGGTCAGAAACGACTGGTTGGATTACTTCAGAGTGTACTGATGGTCTTCAATATTGGATGGGAAATCAGTTAAACGTACGTATTTGTGTGGTGAACGGGGAGTGGGCGCATAACTTACCGTAAAAAGAACATCATAGAATTACCTTTGTTGACACCAGGGGACCTGGGGTGATGAGTGGGGAAATCACAAAGTGTAGTCATTTGGTGTAGAAATTAAGGTCAGAAGTGCTCAGAGACATCATGAAACAGTTGATCCCAAACCAAAACCTAACGTAAACTTCGCTAGATGTCAGAAATGGTAATGATGATAATTTTTTTTTTTTTTTTTTTTTTTTTTTTTTTTATACTTTGTCGCTGTCTCCCGCGTTTGCGAGGTAGCGCGAGGAAACAGACGAAAGAAATGGCCCAACCCCCATACACACGTACATACACACGTCCACACACGCAAATATACATACCTACACAGCTTTCCATGGTTTACCCCAGACGCTTCACATGCCTTGATTCAATCCACTGACAGCACGTCAACCCCTGTATACCACATCGCTCCAATTCACTCTATTCCTTGCCCTCCTTTCACCCTCCTGCATGTTCAGGCCCCGATCACACAAAATCTTTTCACTCCATCTTTCCACCTCCAATTTGGTCTCCCTCTTCTCCTCGTTCCCTCCACCTCCGACACATATATCCTCTTGGTCAATCTTTCCTCACTCATTCTCTCCATGTGCCCAAACCATTTCAAAACACCCTCTTCTGCTCTCTCAACCACGCTCTTTTTATTTCCACACATCTCTCTTACCTTACGTTACTTACTCGATCAAACCACCTCACACCACACATTGTCCTCAAACATCTCATTTCCAGCACATCCATCCTCCTGCGCACAACTCTATCCATAGCCCACGCCTCGCAACCATACAACATTGTTGGAACCACTATTCCTTCAAACATACCCATTTTTGCTTTCCGAGATAATGTTCTCGACTTCCACACATTTTTCAAGGCTCCCAAAATTTTCGCCCCCTCCCCCACCCTATGATCCACTTCCGCTTCCATGGTTCCATCCGCTGACAGATCCACTCCCAGGTATCTAAAACACTTCACTTCCTCCAGTTTTTCTCCATTCAAACTCACCTCCCAATTGACTTGACCCTCAACCCTACTGTACCTAATAACCTTGCTCTTATTCACATTTACTCTTAACTTTCTTCTTCCACACACTTTACCAAACTCAGTCACCAGCTTCTGCAGTTTCTCACATGAATCAGCCACCAGCGCTGTATCATCAGCGAACAACAACTGACTCACTTCCCAAGCTCTCTCATCCCCAACAGACTTCATACTTGCCCCTCTTTCCCATAAAAAAAACATTGTTCCACCATCCATTTCCAAAGACGTTACATCATGGGTAAGGCATATTGCGGGTACAAGCATTTCATGCTCTTGGGTGAAATGATTTGGACAGTGTGAGCACCAAGCATCCCACCTCACAGTTCTTTAGACTATCTTTAGGAAAGGATTTGCATTCCCTATTTCTCCTGGCTGACACCATTTAAAGAATTTCCTTTGGGCGGTTTATTTCTTGTGCTTTAAGATGGCTGGATCTCGTCTTTCTAAGGAGGAGTAAGCCCCGATTCTTGCTTGCAAGCATGAAAATGTGGGTTACCTGTGAGATTTCTAAGAACACTGCAGAGAGAATGATCAGGTGGTTGATTGCCGGCCCTGTTTGCCTTCTTGACAATGTCATCCCACCAAACCCTGTCCCTTGGGTTGCATTAGTACTTCCTGTCTCCTTTAGGTCTAGAATTCTTCCTTGTAGATAAATGAGAATAAATCCCCAGGATCTGAAAATAGCAGCAAAAAACATAAACGTGTTAGTATTCTCCACACCTTGCCAAATTGGAATATGTTTCTCACATATTGTCATTTGCACTCACAGGAACTCAAAGAACTGGTGGAGAAGGTCCAGAGGAAGGAAGCAAACACGGTCCCAGAAATGTAAGAGCCAAGTTAGAGAAGGAGCTAGGAGGCTGAAATTTTGCCCATAGTGGAAATAAGAGTTTGGGGAAGATGTAATCACAACGCTGAAGTTTTTAAACCAATTTGATAATGATGACCGTGAACAGTTCTTCGTCAGATGTAATGATAGAGCAACGATAGGCCATCACAAATAACTCATTAGGTAAGCGATAAAGAATTTGAATGTTGACAGTAAACCAAACTTTAAAAAGTTGTACGATATTTCGATATATGGGGCCCCCTGATTGCAGATCTCCATTCCCTGTACAGTACAGTGTGGTACCTTGATGAAATGTTTTAAATATATCTCTTCTAAATCACACCATTAGCTCCATTTGTCTTTCTCTTCTGCACTCTGCTTTTCCTTGTATTTTCAGTTATTCTATAATGCATTCTAGTAGTTTGGTAGGCAGCCAACGACCAGGGAGGTATATTACCAGCACTGCCCACTTGGATATCTAAAGGGTTAGTGATGGTTGCATAGTGGTTGTCAAGTTACAGTCCTCTGACCTAGGTAGTTGTCTTTTCTTTTTGCCTCTATCATGTTGACTACTCGCATTCTGTCCACAAACATACAGTCTCACCTTGTCATATGTAACACTTTACAACACTTAACTTTACATGCTGCTCAGTCTTCGTAACTCTAGATTTTCCTGCGGTAAGCACTGTGCACTAGCCCTGCCTTTTTGGCAAAATCGTAGGAGCAGTAGATTCAAGATAGGAATGTTTAGGCAGGAGCATTAGGTAGACGTAGTAGGTAGGAGCATTAGATAGAAGTAGTCATTAGGAACATTAGGTAGGAACCCCAGCAAATGCTGTGCTAGACTTGCCCTTTGCCAATGGGCTGTTAAGGGTGAGACACTAAAGGCTAAGAAGCAGCACTTGAGTTCTTTAGTTATGGAGACTTTGTTGCCGTGGCCACCCCTTTGAGGGAGTTCCAACTGGAACACGCATCAGTGATATAGATAGATACATAACATTCCACAAAGCCGTATCATAAAAAAAAATTTTCCTCCATGCATCTTTTTCATGATATATCTTCTTACTAACGTGGGAGAGAGCGACAAAGTATAATAAATATATAAATAACAATCTTCTTACTACATACCCTTTTCACATTTCCATTCACATAACCCAGCATGGTAACTTTTTGTGCACCATACACTTAAATTCTCTCCATTCAAGTAAGCTTTTAGTGTACTGCCGGATTTCACTCTTGTATGTCTCCTCTCAATTCTGTAGCTTTCCCACTATTATATTTGCTCCCGATTGAGTTAACTCATTCATAACCATTTATTTGTTTCCATTCAAACTATATTGCACTGTGACAGCCACTTCTTTCAAGAATAAGAATCTTGCTCTTATTCTACATTTACATTTCAGTATTCCTTTCTTTTAACCATTACCAAAATGATGAACAAATCAATCCAACTGTTCCTCGAATTCAGCAAACAGAACAGAAGCGTATGTGCATAAGTGTGTTAGCTTCCATTTTCCTATATCATAGTTCAGAAGTGCACATCTGTTACCCCAACTCGCATTCCTCTTGTGTAACATGTTATCCTTAGATATATGAACGAGTGACATTACACTGCCTTGGTGTTCCCCAACATTCATTTCACATGCCACAATTTACTCTCATGCACTGCTCCCACTATTAAACCTTTCAGTAGAATTCCGCACAGCCAGACTCAAACTTTCCCCATGCTTTCTTATGACTTTATTCTTAAATTCATCAGAACTTTTTCTGTAGAAATGTTTGCCTATTGTGCAAAATTTCCAGCACATACTTTGTTCTTCACTATGAGAGTTCACAAGTCCAGTGAACACAGTGTCATAATTGTACCTTGCATCATAGCAGATATGCCAAAAATACTTATTCCGATAATATTTCTGATGAAAATTATGACTTCCTATATCTTGATAAGATGGAATATTCCTGCCTCTGTCTAGTCATCAAGTACCGATCATTTTCATGCTGCCATATTTATTTAAAGATGTATTTCATAGTTGGTACTTTTTATTACTCATTATCCACCATTTCAAGTGTACACCAAACTGTCTAGTTTTTATTCATATTACTAATCCTCTCACTTTTTCCTTTGGAATGCCCTTTTCTCTCCCCATACATCTTTTGCCTCCTTCTGATCTTGTATCCTGATGAACTAATACCGATCACCATAAATAATTCTTTTAAAGTACTCTTTCCATCACTGATAAATTTCATTGGCATAAAATCTCCTCATCTTTCCATGGATCCTTTCTCTGCACGTTGGCCTCCCCTTTCTTACCTTTGTACCTCCTTTCAAAGATACTTTCATTAATCTTAGTTTTTCATATGCTTTTCTTTCATTCGTATGTACCAACATTTTTACTATTTATATTTTGGGCTCAGTACATATTCTGCACTTTTTGCCCTTCCCTATTCGATCACCATTTTCTGGAAGATTAAACTTTTCCGTCCAAACTCTCACTCCTTATCCAGTTCTTAAATCTTCACCTTCCTTTCTCTCTCTCTTACTCTTTTTCTGTGGCAGTCACTAAAAATCACTCTGTGCATCCATAGCATCTCAGTCTCATTTCATTGTGTTTGTTTGTATCTTTGTTTTAATATACAAATTCTGTTTCTTTGAGCACTGTACACAAAATATCATCACATGTAACGTTAACTAATGATCTGACAAGCCTCCCACCTTACCCTCCCATAGACCTGACAATCTGCCACACTCTTATCGGAAACATGACATTCATGATCTCGTCCACCCTATTCTAACTGTAACGTTTGCCATGTTTACAGTATATATAAATGTCCTGGTATTGATAGTATGTACTTACAATGCTTCTAACCTCTTTATGCACACATTCCATGTATCCTTCCTTTTCATCTTTTCTGGGACACCATTAGTGGTATTACTGTACTCTGCCTGTAAATTGTTGCATCCCCTGTGAAAAGTCACCTTCACAGAAGCTGTATGTGGATGGAAAGGTGTGGTGTTGTCAAAGCCTTTGTCCCATAGGTGTCCATCATTTCTCTGCTCTTGTAGGAGTGCAGCCTGGAACCTGCTGGAGCCCTATAAACAGGGTAATGGGGTTGCATTTTGATAATAATAACAATGATAATAATAATAATAATAATGACTTGCACAAAAGATGCTTGTGGCATGAGAAGCGTGGGAGGTGGGCAGATTAAAAAGGGTAGTGAGTGATGGGATGAAGTAAGACTATTAGCGAAAGAGAAGAGAGAGGCATTTGGATGATTTTTGCAGGGAAGTAATGCAAATGACTGGGAGATGTAGAAAAGAAAGAGGCAGGAGGTCAAGAGAAAGGTGCAAGAGGTAAAAAAGAGGGCAAATGAGAGTTGGGGTGAGAGAGTATCATTAAATTTTAGGGAGAATAAAAAGATGTTTTGGAAGGAGGTAAAGTGCGGAAGACAAGGGAACAAATGGGAACTTCAGTGAAGGGGGCTAATGGGGAGGTGATAACAAGTAGTGGTGATGTGAGAAGGAGATGGAGTGAGTATTTTGAAGGTTTGTTGAATGTGTTTGATGATCGAGTGGCAGATATAGGGTGTTTTGGTCGAGGTGGTGTGCAAAGTGAGAGGGTTAGGGAGAATGATTTGGTAAACAGAGAAGAGGTAGTAAAAGCATTGCGGAAGATGAAAGCCAGTAAGGCAGTGGGTTTGGATGGTATTGCAGTGAAATTTATTAAAAAAGGGGGTGACTGTATTGTTGACTGGTTGGTAAGGTTATTTAATGTATGTATGACTCTTTGTGAGATGCCTTGAGGATTGGCGGAATGCTCGCATAATGCCATTGTACAAAGGCATAGGGGATAAAAGTGAGTGCTCAAATTACAGAGGTAAAAGTTTGTTGAGTATTCCTGGGAAATTATATGGGTGGGTATTGATTGAGAGGGTGAAGGCATGTACAGAGCATCAGATTGGGGAAGAGCAGTGTGGTTTCAGAAGTGGTAGAGGATGTGTGGATCAGGTGTTTGCTTTGAAGAATGTATGTGAGACATACTTAGAAAAGCAAATGGATTTGTATGTAGCATTTATGGATCTGGAGAGGGCATATGATAGAGTTGATAGAGATGCTCTGTGGAAGGTATTAAGAATATATGGTGTGGGAGGCAAGTTGTTAGAAGCAGTGAAAAGTTTTTATCGAGGATGTAAGGCATGTGTACGTGTAGGAAGAGAGGAAAGTGATTGGTTCTCAGTGAATGTAGGTTTGCGGCAGGGGTGTGTGATGTCTCCATGGTTGTTTAATTTGTTTATGGATGGGGTTGTTAGGGAGGTGAATGCAAGAGTTTTGGAAAGAGGGGCAAGTATGCAGTCTGTTGTGGATGAGGGAGCTTGGGAAGTGAGTCAGTTGTTGTTCACTGATGATACAGCGCTGGTGGCTTATTCGTGTGAGAAACTGCAGAAGTTGGTGACTGAGTTTGGTAAAGTGTGTGAAAGAAGAAAGTTGAGAGTAAGTGTGAATAAGAGCAAGGTTATTAGGTACAGTAGGGTTGAGGGACAAGTCAGTTGGGAGGTAAGTTTGAATGGAGAAAACTGGAGGAAGTGACGTGTTTTAGATATCTGGGAGTGGATTTGGCAGCAGATGGAACCATGGAAGCAGAAGTGAATCATAGGGTGGGGGAGGGGGCGAAAGTTCTGGGAGCGTTGAAGAATGTATGGAAATTGAGAACATTATCTCTGAAAGCAAAAATGGGTATGTTTGAAGGAATAGTGGTTCCCACAATGTTATATGATTGCAAGGTGTGGGCTATAGACAGAGTTGTGCGGAGGAGGGTGGATGTACTGGAAATGAGATGTTTGAGGACAGTATGTGGTGTGAGGTGGTTTGATCAAGTAAGTAATAATAGGGTAAGAGAGATGTGTGGTAATGAAAAGAGTGTGGTTGAGAGAGCAGAAGAGGGTGTTTTGAAATGGTTTGGTCACATGGAGAGAATGAGTGAGGAAAGATTGACCAAGAGGATATATGTGTCAGAGTTGGAGGGAACGAGAAGTGGGAGACCAAATTGAAGGTGGTAAGATGGAGTGAAAAAGATTTTGAGTGATCAGGGCCTGAACATGCAGGAGGGTGAAAGGCGTGCAAGGAATAGAGTGAATTGGAACGATGTGGTATACTAGGGTCGACGTGCTGTCAATGGATTGAACCTGGGCGTGTGAAGTGTCTGGGGTAAACCATGGAAAGTTCTGTGGGGCCTGGATGTGGAAAGGGACCTGTGGTTTCGGTGCATTATACATGACAGCTAGAGACTGAGTGTGAACGAATGTGGCCTTTGTTGTCTTTTCCTAGTGCTACCTTGCGCCCATGCGGGGGAGGGGGTTGTTATTTCATGTGTGGCGCTGTGGCAATGGGAATGAATAAAGGCAGACAGTATGAATTATGTACATGTGTATATATATGTATGTATGTGTATATATATGTATACATTGAGATGTACAGGTGTGTATATTTGCGTGTGTGGATGTGTATGTATATACATGTGTATGTGGGTGGGTTGGGCCATTCTTTTGTCTGTTTCCTTGCGCTACCTCGCTAATCCGGGAGACAGCGACAAAGCAAATTAAATATGAATATGAATAATAATAATGATTTTTTTTTTTTTTTTATTTTTTTTTTTATTTTTTTATACTTTGTCGCTGTCTCCCGCGTTTGCGAGGTAGCGCAAGGAAACAGACGAAAGAAATGGCCCAACTCCACCCCCCCCCGATACACATGTACATACACACGTCCACACACGCAAATATACATACCTACACAGCTTTCCATGGTTTACCCCAGACGCTTCACATGCCTTGCTTCAATCCACTGACAGCACGTCAACCCCTGTATACCACATGACTCCAATTCACTCTATTTCTTGCCCTCCTTTCACCCTCCTGCATGTTCAGGCCCCGATCACACAAAATCTTTTTCACTCCATCTTTCCACCTCCAATTTGGTCTCCCTCTTCTCCTCGTTCCCTCCACCTCCGACACATATATCCTCTTGGTCAATCTCTCCTCACTCATTCTCTCCATGTGCCCAAACCATTTCAAAACACCCTCTTCTGCTCTCTCAACCACGCTCTTTTTATTTCCACACATCTCTCTTACCCTTACGTTACTTACTCGATCAAACCACCTCACACCACACATTGTCCTCAAACATCTCATTTCCAGCACATCCATCCTCCTGCGCACATCTCTATCCATAGCCCACGCCTCGCAACCATACAGCATTGTTGGAACCACTATTCCCTCAAACATACCCATTTTTGCTTTCCGAGATAATGTTCTCGACTTCCACACATTTTTCAAGGCTCCCAAAATTTTCGCCCCCTCCCCACCCTATGATCCACTTCCGCTTCCATGGTTCCATCGCTGACAGATCCACTCCCAGATATCTAAAGCACTTCACTTCCTCCAGTTTTTTCTCCATTCAAACTCACCTCCCAATTGACTTGACCCTCACCCCTACTGTACCTAATAACCTTGCTCTTATTCACATTTACTCTCAACTTTCTTCTTCCACACACTAATAATAATAATAATAATAATGATAATAATAATGATAGTAATGAAAATAATAATAGTAATACTAATATATTTATTCATTCATTTTGCTTTGTCACTGTCTCCTGTGTTTGCGAGGTAGCGCAAGAAAACAGACGAAAGAAATGGCCCAACCCACCCCCATACACATGTATATACATACACATCCACACACGCAAATATACATACCCATAATCATAATGATGACTTCTTACCTACCTGTCACATATTGTATTCAGTATGTTGCCCACACATTGCTTCCTTGGATTCACATCTTTATCACATCCTTGTACTCTGTAGTATTCGTAATAATCTTTTCTCTGTCTTTACATGACATTTGTGCAACCATTACAGTCATTTGAAACTTATACCTCTAAAATTTCTTAACATGAATTTCCAGCTCATTTACGTAACCAATTATCTTTTTGAGCCACTCATCTTTCATCAAAATTACCACTCCTTAATTTGCATAACCATCTGTATAGGAGGTCCCCCAGTTACTATCAGGATTGCATTCCTATAAAGTGTGACAAGTAAGATAAGTGAGTGAACCCAATTTTTTTCATTAGGAATCCATGTAGAATGGCAGTTATGCTCTTTAGGACCTAACTTGAGAATATTTTTTTATGCAGCATTTTGTGATAAAAGAAAAGTTAACATAAAGTACAATATAGTAACATTTATGCATAAGACATAGTTTTAATTTTCTTCATACTTGATTGCCATTTCGTGTATTAGTGAGTTAGTTTCAGGAACAGATGAAGAAAGGCCACGTCCGCTTATATCCATTCTCTAGCTTTCATACATAGTGCATTGAAACCACAGCTCCTTATCCACAACTAAGCCCCATGAACCTTTCCATGGTTTACTCTAAATGCTTCAAATGCCTTGGTTCAGTCCACATCGTTCCAATTCACCGTCTTGCATGTTCAGGCCTCGATTGCTCAATATCTTTACCACTCCATCCTTCCATCTTCATTTTGGTCTTCCAGTTTCCCTTGTTCGTTTCTCTTCTAACACATATATCCTCTTTGTCAACCTCTCCTTACTCCTTCTCTGCATATGTCCAAACCATTTCAGCCCATCTTCTTTAGCTCTCTCAACCACACCCCTTTTTATTACCAAACCTCTCTTTTACCCTTTCATCATTTACTCAAACAAACCACCCCACACCACATTTTGTCCTCGAGTCATTTAATTTCAAACACATAGTATTGGATGGTATTGCAGTGGAATTTATTAAAAAAAGGGGGTGACTGTATTGTTGACTGGTTGGTAAGGTTATTTAATGTATGTATGACTCATGGTGAGGTGCCTGAGGATTGGCGGAATGCGTGCATAATGCCATTGTACAAAGGCATAGGGGATAAAAGTGAGTGCTCAAATTACAGAGGTAAAAGTTTGTTGAGTATTCCTGGGAAATTATATTGGTGGGTATTGATTGAGAGGGTGAAGGCATGTACAGAGCATCAGATTGGGGAAGAGCAGTGTGGTTTCAGAAGTGGTAGAGGATGTGTGGATCAGGTGTTTGCTTTGAAGAATGTATGTGAGACATACTTAGAAAAGCAAATGGATTTGTATGTAGCATTTATGGATCTGGAGAGGGCATATGATAGAGTTGATAGAGATGCTCTGTGGAAGGTATTAAGAATATATGGTGTGGGAGGCAAGTTGTTAGAAGCAGTGAAAAGTTTTTATCGAGGATGTAAGGCATGTGTACGTGTAGGAAGAGAGGAAAGTGATTGGTTCTCAGTGAATGTAGGTTTGCGGCAGGGGTGTGTGATGTCTCCATGGTTGTTTAATTTGTTTATGGATGGGGTTGTTAGGGAGGTGAATGCAAGAGTTTTGGAAGAGGGGCAAGTATGCAGTCTGTTGTGGATGAGGGAGCTTGGGAAGTGAGTCAGTTGTTGTTCACTGATGATACAGCGCTGGTGGCTTATTCGTGTGAGAAATTGCAGAAGTTGGTGACTGAGTTTGGTAAAGTGTGTGTGAAAGAAGAAAGTTGAGAGTAAGTGTGAATAAGAGCAAGGTTATTAGGTACAGTAGGGTTGAGGGACAAGTCAGTTGGGAGGTAAGTTTGAATGGAGAAAACTGGAGGAAGTGACGTGTTTTAGATATCTGGGAGTGGATTTGGCAGCAGATGGAACCATGGAAGCAGAAGTGAATCATAGGGTGGGGGAGGGGGCGAAAGTTCTGGGAGCGTTGAAGAATGTATGGAAATTGAGAACATTATCTCTGAAAGCAAAAATGGGTATGTTTGAAGGAATAGTGGTTCCCACAATGTTATATGATTGCAAGGTGTGGGCTATAGACAGAGTTGTGCGGAGGAGGGTGGATGTACTGGAAATGAGATGTTTGAGGACAGTATGTGGTGTGAGGTGGTTTGATCAAGTAAGTAATAATAGGGTAAGAGAGATGTGTGGTAATAAAAAGAGTGTGGTTGAGAGAGCAGAAGAGGGTGTTTTGAAATGGTTTGGTCACATGGAGAGAATGAGTGAGGAAAGATTAACCAAGAGGATATATGTGTCAGAGGTGGAGGGAACGAGAAGTGGGAGACCAAATTGAAGGTGGTAAGATGGAGTGAAAAAGATTTTGAGTGATCAGGGCCTGAACATGCAGGAGGGTGAAAGGCGTGCAAGGAATAGAGTGAATTGGAACGATGTGGTATACTAGGGTCGACGTGCTGTCAATGGATTGAACCTGGGCGTGTGAAGTGTCTGGGGTAAACCATGGAAAGTTCTGTGGGGCCTGGATGTGGAAAGGGACCTGTGGTTTCGGTGCATTATACATGACAGCTAGAGACTGAGTGTGAACGAATGTGGCCTTTGTTGTCTTTTCCTAGTGCTACCTTGCGCCCATGCGGGGGAGGGGTTGTTATTTCATGTGTGGCGCTGTGGCAATGGGAATGAATAAAGGCAGACAGTATGAATTATGTACATGTGTATATATATGTATGTATGTGTATATATATGTATACATTGAGATGTACAGGTGTGTATATTTGCGTGTGTGGATGTGTATGTATATACATGTGTATGTGGGTGGGTTGGGCCATTCTTTTGTCTGTTTCCTTGCGCTACCTCGCTAATCCGGGAGACAGCGACAAAGCAAATTAAATATGAATATGAATAATAATAATGATAATAATAATAATAATGATAATAATAATGATAGTAATGAAAATAATAATAGTAATACTAATATATTTATTCATTCATTTTGCTTTGTCACTGTCTCCTGTGTTTGTGAGGTAGCGCAAGAAAACAGACGAAAGAAATGGCCCAACCCACCCCCATACACATGTATATACATGCACATCCACACACGCAAATATACATACCCATAATCATAATGATGACTTCTTACCTACCTGTCACATATTGTATTCAGTATGTTGCCCACACATTGCTTCCTTGGATTCACATCTTTATCACATCCTTGTACTCTGTAGTATTCGTAATAATCTTTTCTCTGTCTTTACATGACATTTGTGCAACCATTACAGTCATTTGAAACTTATACCTCTAAAATTTCTTAACATGAATTTCCAGCTCATTTTCGTAACCAATTATCTTTTTGAGCCACTCATCTTTCATCAAAATTACCACTCCTTAATTTGCATAACCATCTGTATAGGAGGTCCCCCAGTTACTATCAGGATTGCATTCCTATAAAGTGTGACAAGTAAGATAAGTGAGTGAACCCAATTTTTTTCATTAGGAATCCATGTAGAATGGCAGTTATGCTCTTTAGGACCTAACTCGAGAATATTTTTTTATGCAGCATTTTGTGATAAAAGAAAAGTTAACATAAAGTACAATATAGTAACATTTATGCATAAGACATAGTTTTAATTTTCTTCATACTTGATTGCCATTTCGTGTATTAGTGAGTTAGTTTCAGGAACAGATGAAGAAAGGCCACGTCCGCTTATATCCATTCTCTAGCTTTCATACATAGTGCATTGAAACCACAGCTCCTTATCCACAACTAAGCCCCATGAACCTTTCCATGGTTTACTCTAGATGCTTCAAATGCCTTGGTTCAGTCCACATCGTTCCAATTCACCGTCTTGCATGTTCAGGCCTCGATTGCTCAAAATCTTTACCACTCCATCCTTCCATCTTCATTTTGGTCTTCCAGTTTCCCTTGTTCGTTTCTCTTCTAACACATATATCCTCTTTGTCAACCTCTCCTTACTCCTTCTCTGCATATGTCCAAACCATTTCAGCCCATCTTCTTTAGCTCTCTCAACCACACCCTTTTTATTACCAAACCTCTCTTTTACCCTTTCATCATTTACTCAAACAAACCACCCCACACCACATTTTGTCCTCGAGTCATTTAATTTCAAACACATAGTATTGGATGGTATTGCAGTGGAATTTATTAAAAAAGGGGGTGACTGTATTGTTGACTGGTTGGTAAGGTTATTTAATGTATGTATGACTCATGGTGAGGTGCCTGAGGATTGGCGGAATGCGTGCATAGTGCCATTGTACAAAGGCAAAGGGGATAAGAGTGAGTGCTCAAATTACAGAGGTATAAGTTTGTTGAGTATTCCTGGTAAATTATATGGGAGGGTATTGATTGAGAGGGTGAAGGCATGTACAGAGCATCAGATTGGGGAAGAGCAGTGTGGTTTCATAAGTGGTAGAGGATGTGTGGATCAGGTGTTTGCTTTGAAGAATGTATGTGAGAAATACTTAGAAAAGCAAATGGATTTGTATGTAGCATTTATGGATCTGGAGAAGGCATATGATAGAGTTGATAGAGATGCTCTGTGGAAGGTATTAAGAATATATGGTGTGGGAGGAAAGTTGTTAGAAGCAGTGAAAAGTTTTTATCAAGGATGTAAGGCATGTGTACGTGTAGGAAGAGAGGAAAGTGATTGGTTCTCAGTGAATGTAGGTTTGCGGCAGGGGTGTGTGATGTCTCCATGGTTTTTAATTTGTTTATGGATGGGGTTGTTAGGGAGGTAAATGCAAGAGTTTTGGAAAGAGGGGCAAGTATGAAGTCTGATGGGGATGAGAGAGCTTGGGAAGTGAGTCAGTTGTTGTTCGCTGATGATACAGCGCTGGTGGCTGATTCATGTGAGAAACTGCAGAAGCTGGTGACTGAGTTTGGTAAAGTGTGTGGAAGAAGAAAGTTAAGAGTAAATGTGAATAAGAGCAAGGTTATTAGGTACAGTAGGGTTGAGGGTCAAGTCAATTGGGAGGTGAGTTTGAATGGAGAAAAACTGGAGGGAGTGAAGTGTTTTAGATATGTGGGAGTGGATCTGGCAGCGGATGGAACCATGGAAGCGGAAGTGGATCATAGGGTGGGGGAGGGGGCGAAAATTCTGGGGGCCTTGAAGTGTGGAAGTCGAGAACATTATCTCGGAAAGCAAAAATGGGTATGTTTGAAGGAATAGTGGTTCCAACAATGTTGTATGGTTGCGAGGCGTGGCTATGGATAGAGTTGTGCCAGGAGGATGGATGTGCTGGAAATGAGATGTTTGAGGACAATGTGTGGTGTGAGGTGGTTTAATCGAGTGAGTAACGTAAGGGTAAGAGAGATGTGTGGAAATAAAAAGAGCGTGGTTGAGAGAGCAGAAGAGGGTGTTTTGAAGTGGTTTGGGCACATGGAGAGAATGAGTGAGGAAAGATTGACCAATAGAAGAGGGGAATATATGTGTCGAGGTGGAGGAACGGAGGAAAGAGGGAGACCAAATTGGAGGTGGAAAGATGGAGTGAAAAAGATTTTGTGTGATCGGGGCCTGAACATGCAGGAGGGTGAAAGGAGGGCAAGGAATAGAGTGAATTGGAGCGATGTGGTATACCGGGTTGACGTGCGTCAGTGGATTGATCAAGGCATGTGACCTGGGTAAACCATGAAAGTTGTGTAGGTATGTATATTTGCGTGTGTGGACGTATGTATATACATGTGTATGGGGGGGGTTGGGCCATTTCTTTCGTCTGTTTCCTTGCGCTACCTCGCAAACGCGGGAGACAGCGACAAAGTATAATAAAAAAAAAAAAATAAAAGTATAAATAATACAAATTCTTAACAGATGTGGTTGTGAACCTTGTTTATGGAAATAGGTTGAGGTGGAGGAGCAATGTTCAGGGGCTGCTCATTCACCGGGATCTTAATGATTCAGAATGGTTAACTTTACCTCATTCTAACATTGGATTTCTTAATACCACAAGGCTCACTCATAACTTGAGGTTTTTAACTAATCATTGGAGGATTATGGCTGGAAATCATGACTTTTGATGTCATAGCTTCTTTACTGTAGTGACTTCCACTTGGAACATAGCAGCTTAGAGCAAATTTTTTCCTAAGTGACTGTGTGCGTTAATGGGAAATTTTTTAAATTTTATATATGGGCTTCTTTGTTTTGTCTTATCTGACGTGCTTGATCTTCTAACCCTTACTCTGATAAAAGATCCTAAGTATCCCTCAACTTTATCCTGGACAAATTACCTGTCATGAAATTATTGGAAACTTTGATTGCTTGGTTTGCATTCCATTTATCCATACAAACCTGATTCACCTATCAAAAGCAGCTGCAGGCATGCTTCTTTTTGTCCGAGGCCATGTGCATCTTTTCTATGCATCACTTTGTAGAGCTTTGGTCTCTATCCCTAAACCTGCCTTATAACAGAAAGATGAGGACATCCAGTTCCTGTTGATAGACTTGCGAACTAACCATTCATTTTCATCGAATAGTCTATCTATTTTTTTTTATTTTATTATTTTGCTTTGTCGCTGTCTCCCGCGTTAGCGAGGTAGCGCAAGGAAACAGACGAAAGAATGGCCCAACCCCCCGACATACACATGTATATACATACCTATAAATCTCACTCTATACATATATATACACACACAGACATGTACATATATACACATGCACATAATCCATACTGTCTGCCTTTATTTATTCCCATCGCCACCTCGCCACACATGTAATAACAACCCCCTCCCCCCTCATGTGTGCAAGTAGCGCTAGGAAAAGACAACAAAGGCCCCATTCATTCACACTCAGTCTCTAGCTGTCATGTAATAATGCACCGAAACCACAGGTCCCTTTCCACATCCAGGCCCCACAGAACTTTCCATGGTTTACCCCAGGCACTTTACATGCCCTGGTTCAATCCATTGACAGCACGTTGACCCCGGTATACCAAATCGTTCCAATTCACTCTATTCCTTGCACGCCTTTCACCCTCCTGCATGTTCAGGCCCCGATCACTCAAAATCTTTTTCACTCCATCTTTCCACATCCAATTTGGTCTCCCACTTCTCCTCGTTCCCTCCACCTCTGACACATATATCCTCTTGGTCAATCTTTCCTCACTCATTCTCTCCATGTGACCAAACCATTTCAAAACACCCTCGTCTGCTCTCTCAACCACACTCTTTTTATTACCACACATCTCTCTTACCCTTACATTACTTATTCGATCAAACCACCTCACACCACATATTGTCCTCAAACATCTCATTTCCAGCACATCCACCCTCCTGCGCACAACTCTATCCTTAGCCCATGCCTCGCAACCATACAACATTGTTGGAACCACTATTCCTTCAAACATACCCATTTTTGCTTTTCAAGATAATGTTCTCGACTTTCAAACATTCTTCAAGGCTCCTAGAATTTTCGCCCCCTCCCCCCACCCTATGACTCACTTCCGCTTCCATGGTTCCATCCGCTGCCAGATCCACTCCCACATATCTAAAACACTTTACTTCCTCCAGTTTTTCTCCATTCAAACTTACCTCCACAATTGACTTGACCCTCAACCCTACTGTACCTAATAACCTTGCTCTTATTCACATTTACTCTCAACTTTCTTCTTTCACACACTTTACCAAACTCAGTCACCAGCTTCTGCAGTTTCTCACATGAATCAGCCACCAACGCTGTATCATCATCGAACAACAACTGACTCACTTCCCAAGCTCTCTCATCCACAACAGACTGCATACTTGCCCCTCTTTCCAACACTCTTGCATTCACCTCCCTAACAACCCCATCCATAAACAAATTAAACAACCATGGAGACATCACACACCCCTGCCGCAAACCTACATTCACTGAGAACCAATCACTTTCCTCTCTTCCTACACGTACACATGCCTTACATCCTCGATAAAAACTTTTCACTGCTTCTAACAACTTGCCTCCCACACCATATATTTTTAATACCTTCCACAGAGCATCTCTATCAACTCTATCATATGCCCTCTCCAGATCCATAAATGCTACATACAAATCCATTTGCTTTTCTAAGTATTTCTCACATACATTCTTCAAAGCAAACACCTGATCCACACATCCTCTACCACTTCTGAAACCACACTGCTCTTCCCCAATCTGATGCTCTGTACATGCCTTCACCCTCTCAATCAGTACCCTCCCATATGATTTACCAGGAATACTCAACAAACTCATACCCCTGTAATTTGAGCACTCACTCTTATCCCCTTTGCCTTTGTACAATGGCACTATGCAAGCATTCCGCCAATCCTCAGGCACCTCACCATGAGTCATACATACATTAAATAACCTTACCATCCAGTCACCCCCTTTTTTAATAAATTCCACTGCAATACCATCCAAACCTGCTGCCTTGCCGGCTTTCATCTTCCGCAAAGCTTTTACTACCTCATCCCTGTTTACCAAATCATTTTCCCTAACCCTCTCACTTTGCACACCACCTCGACCAAAACACCCTATATCTGCCACTCTATCATCAAACACATTCAGCAAACCTTCAAAATACTCACTCCATCTCCTTCTCACATCGCCACTACTTGTTATCACCTCCCCATTAGCCCCCTTCACTGAAGTTCCCATTTGCTCCCTTGTCTTCCGCACTTTATTTACCTCCTTCCAAAACATCTTTTTATTCTCCCTAAAATTTAATGATACTCTCTCACCCCAACTCTCTATACATATATAACCATTTTTTCAAGTCAAATTTTGTATTTTTCACCTTGCATCAAAGAAAGGTTCTACCTCTCAGTTGTGTTTCATACAAACTTGACTGAGTTACCACTATATACCACTCCCACATTGTTACATTTATCATTCTTTCCTAACTTTTCACTTAAGTGTGTGAACCAGCAATACTTAAACTTGGTAGCAGTGAACATGTCACCCATATTCAAGACCATGTGAACCTTTAGTATAAAAGGCATTGTGTCCTGTGTCTACCTGTAAAATGCCCATTGTTGAAGGACACAAATCGGGAATTCTCCACCTGATTCAGGATCTTGTCTCCACTACACTTGCCCACTTTCCTTCAACCAACTCCTCTTTGATTATTTTATCATAAACATTTATATTTCACTGGCTTGCAAAACATGGGAACAATGTATAAAAGCAGCATATAATCATCAATTTATTGATATAAATACAATTCGGGTTAAGTTTTCCTATGAAAACTATAATGAGTGAGATAATGAGGTATCTGAATGTAAACTATACATAAAAGCACTCGCAAATTCCCAGTTTCCAAATTTCATTGGTGATTTTTTCTCTTTACAAATCTACAACTTGTGTGAGAGCCTTTGCCTACCATAAAATATCTGTGAGAAGTTCTTTTATACAAAATCATGTCAGAAGTACACAGGGTCTCAGAAAAAAGACAAAACACATTATGCTTCCTACACATGGCATGTTACTGTTAAATTTCAAGGGTAGGGTCTGCCTCACATGCCGAGGCATAGCTACTACACCTCAAGTGTACCTGTGTTAAGAATATGCTCCTTCTGTAAGGATGCCAATCTACACTGCAATAGGACACATTATACATAACAAAAAATAAATTATAAAATGAAATACACAAACTTCAGCATTTATTTTTACCAACATTCATAAAATGCTAATAACTGCATCACTTATTTTTTTTTGGAGCAGGTAGTAGTCCCCCACATGAACAAGGCAGTAACTCTCGATGTTTTATTCCTGTTATATAGAGCAAGTAGCACAGCTCTTGAACATATACTAATAAAACCAAAATAAATTTTTCTGAGCTTAGAAAACAATCTAGGCCTTTTCCTTATATACAATGAAACACATGCTGTTTCCCTAAAGCCAACAGATTTATAAAATAACTCCCATAACACATATTCACGAAACGTTCTTAAAAGTATTTCATGATTCAGCATTTGAAGAAATAATTCTACAATTTCACAGAAAATAAAAATCTATTATGAAAATGATAAACCACCATCTGGATCCTAATTATAATAATTTTATGGGAAAGTGAACTACAGTACAAACAATAATTGGGAAGAAATTCCATAAAACATTCAACATAGGCTCCCCAACATAATCTTCCCATCAAGCAGCTAATAAACGTTTGAATGCAAGCTTTGTATGGAATTTGCAAAACATGGTTTTTTGTGAACTGCTTTGATGCACAGTTTACAAATGGCACTTGAATTGCTTAGTCCAGATTCTCCATATGAACCAATTCCTCTAATCTACTTACATTCCAATTTTCCTTCAGTCAAAACTACTGCCACTATCCTATCAATGTAGAATCTCAAAACATCAGTGTTTTGCATATTTATGAGTGCATGGGAAAATTTGTGATGTAACAACAAAAATTATTTGTTTTTAGTTTCCCAAGAGACCTGTTTCTGAGCAAAGACATGGGGAACTGAGGATTATTACAGCTTCTCAACCCTTGCCAAGGCCACTCTTAGATGATACATTCAGAAAAATTCTCCATGGTGCAAATTAATGCTTACTGGGACAGAGTAACTAGCAGCATCACCTAAACCCTAGAGTACTCATTATCGCTACTAACATTTGGCTTCAGTTCAGTCATAACTTCCATGCTTGGAACAATTTATAAGTACAGTATATTTTTCTAGGCATAATAAACTTTTGGCAGGTGATGTGTCTGGTTTATCCAGTCCCTGCAAAGAAATGATCCCTTACCTAAGGCGTTTTCTGAGCTTATGAGTGAGGTAATGTTACAAAAGGATTTGATGACTGGCAAAATGGCTGACCAGTAGGTTAGAGGCTAAGTGCATGACAAAGCTAAAATTAAGGCTTTGGTTGCTACTTTCTATTATATGTTTAAGGAAAGATGTTTGATTGGAAATGACTGTAATACACTGGTTTGTCTCAGAACATTATATATATATATTTTCTATTTCCAACTTGATCGCCATTTCCTGCGTTAGTGAGGTATTGCCAGGAAGACGAAGAAAGGCCACATCCATGCACATTTTCTAGTTGTCGTGTAATTCACTGAAACCACAGCTGCTTATCCACAATCAGGCCCCACATACCTTTCCATGGTTAATCTTGATTCAGTCCACTGACAGCACATTGACCTCAGTATACCACATCATTCCAATGCACTCAAGCCCTTACATGCTTGCATGTTCAGGCCCTGATTGTTCAGTCTTATTTTACTTCATCTTTCTATCTCCAATTTGGTCTCCACGTTTTCCTTGTTTTCTTTGTCAACCTTTCCTTAACCACTTTCTCCATGTCTAAATCATTTCAGCATTCCCTCCTCTTCTGCTCTCTCAACCACACTCTTTTTAACACCACACACATATCGCTCTTAGCTTTTCATTACTTAACTCGATCAAACCAACTCACATTATATATTGTCCTCTTACATTTCAGTTTCAAAACATCCACCGTCCTCCGCACAGCCTTATCTGTATCCCAAGCCTCGTATCCATATAATGTTGTTGGGACTACTATTCCTTCACACATACCCATTTTTGTCTTCCAGTATAACATTCTCTATTTCCACATTTTTCAAGGTTTCCAGAAAATTTGCTCCTTCCCCCACTTTGACTCACTTCCAGTCTCAAGATTACATCTGCTGCTATGTCCACTCCCAGATGCCTAAAACACTTCCCTGACTGCAATTCTTTTCCGTTTAAACTCGAACCCCAACCAACCTGTCTCTCAACCCCGCTGAACCTCATGACCTTGATTCTGTTCACATTCAGGAAACATAGCCAACCTTTCTGTGGATGAATGACCCAAGGAATTATGTTCTATTAGATTTTACCACAAAATTCAGTACAACTGCAAAGAAATACAGCGATCTATCTATGGTGGCCAACAATAGTTTAACAGGGGCCAAAGATACAGTCAGTTGCCATTACATTCATCATTGTTTATTTGTTCTGGTGGACCTGTGGTGTGTTGCTAGTTTGTGGAATTCTCGGGAAGTCAGTTCATTCTAGCCATGTCATCTCCCTATCAGGAAGCAGACTCCAGCTGGTCAAGCAGTTCTTCTGACTAGGACATGGTTTCTGTCATTGTACTGTTATACAGAAGATTCTGTTGTTCCTTATTCTCACAACATCAGGTTATGGAAACTAAATCAGGTTAAGGCTGCATCACATGAACACTTTTCATTATATAGAACACACAGGGGTCATAAAACCAAATCATGTCCAGTCATTTGTGTTGAACACTTCTTTCTGTCTTTCATGCTTGTTCATAGTTCTCACATTAGCAAGGTAACACCAGAAACATATGAAGAAAAGGCCTCTTTCATTCCCATCCATCCTCTAGCTGTCTTATGTTATGCATTGAAAGCACAGCCCCCTATATAAACTCCAGACACATATATGACATAGTTCTCTCTGTCCCTTGTACGTCTCTCACCCCCCTACATGTTCAAACCCTGAGTACTCGAGGCTGTATTCACTTCATCCTTCTATTCCCAATTTGGTTTCCTGTTTCTCTTTGTCCCCTCCACTTCCGACAAATATCCTCTCTGTCAGTTTTTACTCGTGAACTAATAATAATTTAAATATTCATGAAAACCATGTAAAAAATGAGTGGAGTTGGAACAAGTTGCAAGCACAAGAAATTATTCAACTTATACTTGGTATATAACAGGGTAAATTATTATAACTTTTCCCAACAGTTCTCTTTAGTAAGTTGCAGCCTAACATATAACTTAATAATTATTTTGATATTTATGAAAAAAACAGACAAATAGCTGGTAGAGATGGAACAGCTGGTGAGCATGGGAATTTATATCAGAAATTTATATAATTGATTGCTGTTTCCTGCATTAGCAAGGTAGTGCAAAATTATGCTTACTAAATATTATGAAAATTTAATTTCTATATAATTTTTTCAATGCAGTTTACTGAAGAACATCGTTACTTGTGTACTAATTGTTATTTAGATATTTACATAAATAGGAGAAAGGGGGAGATGTATGAAATCTCTCATGTTGTGGAGAGATATATTACTGCAAGAACCATTGTCTCAAAGTGTTAAACCAGCTCACTCAATCTCTGCTTCACAATTCTAGAATCTTTTTCTAGAATCTCTTCACAAACCAGGGACAGTAATAGCACTTTGCAGAACAAGAAAGATAAGGAAGGAAAGCTTATGTTGATCTCTCCCGTATATATATAAAAGCAAGTAGCGACCATACGCTTCTTCCCTGGGTTGTCTAATTAGGGTTGATTTTTTACCTGATCTGGGATATTAATTTTGCAGGTTTGTTGTATAATGATGGGGATGAAATTGGATGGTATAATCTCATGGCATATTTAGTCCATACAACACAAATTACCAATTGCAAACTGACATAAGAAGCCATTAACAAAAGTATGGCAGCTAAATTTGTTTTTGGAGAATTTTTCATGTGTTTTATGGTGGAAATGCAACCTTGGCAAGGGATAAGAACAGTTAACAGTATCCCTCACTTGCTGACAAGCTCAGAAATAGCAATGGCATTTTACATAAGTACCTAATTACTTCACACTTGTACGACGAGCAATGTATGCCTAAAGAGTAAAAATTAGTACAAAATTGCAAAGTAGTGAAGCATCATAAAAACTTCACTTATCACAGATGATATTATAAACATGTATACAGGTAAGCAGGTGTTCACAGACTCTCCCTACAAGTGGTAAAACTATGAGCTGGAAATCATCTTCAACGACTGTATCATTGTCAGTGGACAAATATAGTTCTGTATCGTTGAGGATCTTCCCGCACCAAAAAGGAGCCCACTTTACCCTGCTCCCACATGGAATGCAGCCTTTAAGCTGCAGAAGCCCAATAAAAGGAGTCCTGTGGTTGCACATAATGATATACATAAGCAAGCATATACAGTAAAGCAACAGCATCAACTTTTGCCATTGAGTTTACCGTAATTCTCAAATATCCTAGTCATTTACAGCTTTTAGATAAATACCCTAGTCATTTACAGTTTTCAGATAAGTTTTATAGTCCACCACATACTGCCTCTTAGTGGCTCAAATTTATTTTCCACAGTAATAAACCATATGAAAAAAAATCAGGAAAACAAAAAGAAAACCGTTAACTGTTTGACTATTTACAAATAATGCTATGGAATGTTGAAATGGGCAACTAGAATGAGTTTAATACATTGGCCATTTTCAAATCCACTATCCTAGTTACTGCTCTAAGACTAAATCTGTCTTTAAAGGGTGATACAAAAATACCAGTCTGCTCTCGGCAGCAACATAAACCGCAAGTTATTCAATTAGTACACATTTAATAATGACAGCGATACATAAACTGCCACATAATTGACAACTGTCATTTGCATGGCAGGACATTTTTCATCTTTAATGATAACTTGTGGTCATAAGCACAAATAATTTCAATGTAAAATATCACTAGACCATGAATTTTTTTGTAAATAACTCTTAAGTATAAAATAATTCAACTTGCTTTTTAGGTTCAGACAACCCTTGATAACTCGGCACTTAGTAATTCTTAATTTGCCTTAACACAGCATGGTGATGCAATTATAAGCTAAGAGATTGTTTGAGAGCTTGGCATCATTACTAATTATGCGGATCTTCCCATAGGCGGTTGTATGCAGATGTCCTTTCTTTTCATTCCCAATTTGTATATTTTACGTTGTATTGGAAGCTTACCATGTCTTCCCGGGCAAGCTCCTAAGGTCTCCCAATCTCATCTAAGCCCTCTGGCAGGAAGGTAACCAAGCTAAAGAGCTGTAGGATCACAGTAGAGTTGAAAGGGTGTAACAAAATAGATGTTGATGCTGATAATGTGTAGTGATAAATGATGTTCTTTACACACATGCATAGCACAGTTTAAATCACGAATGTCAAATGGTAAGTGTTGGGCTCCTGACACATTGCTTCAGCACCTGTTTCAAAACTCTGTATATAAATTAATACTTACTTTAACTCCATTTTCAGTATCATAAGTATTTCCAGGTTCATTTCAGTGATTACCCAAATTATAGGGGAATGTACTTTAATTTAGAAAAGGCCTCAACCTCCTAAGTGCCGAGTTATCAAGGTAATACTATACTCCAGTAATGATTAAGATTTAATTATTTAAAAACATAGACACATTGCACTACATTGTATCTGTAAAAGAAAGGAAAGTTTTGCAAACAATGGGATTAAGAACGAAAAATATGCACATTTTTGGGGAATAAGAAACAATATGTGTTACCATTATGAATGTGCAGTAACTGACTTTTGTTGAGAAGAAAAAACACTTTGTTTATGACTGACTGCTGATAGGGACATCTCGATCATCATACAAAATCGAGGTGAAACTAATGGTTTAAGTCAATCATGCCCTTGGCTAGTGCTGACTGTTACCATATTAGAACTTTCATTATGATAATTCTTTTTACAGTAAACCTTGTAACTCCATTTGCTCTGAAATTTTCATAGAAAATCTCTCTATGCTTTGTATTATCCTCTGATTTTCTTGCAACAACAACTAACATGCATCCAGACCTTAATTCATGTGCTAACAGTGCTGTCTCCGTCGCACACCTTCAGCTGTTTTATCTGGCTATACAACCCAACAGATTTCATGTCAAGTTCCTGTCTTTCTGATTTTCTTCACCCATTTCTCTCTTTCTCATTCTGTACCTTGAACATTTCTTTCAATTTTCATAACGTTGCATAAATTATGTTTGGTGATGTAATTTTGGATTTGTATTCCAGCCAGAAACAAGAAGTCAAGTAACAGGGCATCCCTAATCTCTTGTCAACTGGTGGGTCTAGGCTGGGGACACCGGCTCTGCCACAACAGGTAAGTGGGGAAGATGAAAAATTATGTAAAACCCTCTCACAGAACCAGTAATTGAAACATGCACAACTTCGTAATCTCTATCAGCATTCAGTAGTTTATGCACAGTCTTGGGGAAAGAAGATATAATTGTTTAAAATAAAGCTTTCATTAGTCTTGTTTTACTTGCATGCAGAACAAAATCACTTCCTAGCTTATTATGGCTAGGATATTGCATGCCTGGCAGCATGGTACAGTTGTAGAGGTCACATGACATGATTTGCTCTTAGTTACTTCAAGATGCAACTTTTGCTCTATTCTTGTACTTAATGATATTTTCACTATTTCTGTTCCAGGTGATGTTTTTTCTCTCCCGGTAATTAACCAGGGAACCTAAGAAGTTGTTCCAGAAAGCAAGAAAATGTGTGGAAGTGGTCATGTCAAAAGATGTCGAGGGAAAATCCTGTATGGAGTATGGACAACCTTACATTAATCCTTTTAGTGCAGTGGACATCACTTTACATAGTAGGGCATCAGTTTACACATGTAATTTCCCATCATGAGTTGGAATTTTGTATGCACTCTGGCTAGGCTCTGTTAGGTATCTGTAGATGACAATCCAAACAAAGGATGAGTCGTCAGAGCTCCTTGGAGGCCTCGGTAACCCACGAGTGACCATAGTAGATGGTCATTTGCCTTCTTTTGGTGCTTGCTGAATCTATGGAACTTACAGCCATCAGAACTGCCCACAGCCACACCTCTCCCACCCAAAGTTATGACTGACTGTTCTGGTATATAATATTTTTCCCTAAACCATAAATGCGTAGCTTTTAATTCATAAGATATAATGATTCTGATAGTTCCTTGGTTACTTTATCCGTAAACTGTGCATGCGACCTAAAATCTTTACAAAGCATAAGTAAAAGTAAACCTTGTAAACCGTCTTGGTCTAGTTGGGTTCTGAAAGGGCCACGCTGAGGTGGCTGGCTGCAAGTATACATGTATATTTTCCCCAGTGTGATTCCACCACGTCCAGTTAAGCTGGGAAAGAAATGTACTTGTATACCATAGTTCTATACAAATTTTTTATCTCTTTTAAGGCATGTAGTTGTATAAAATGATGCTTTCAAGCAAATTTGTATTTTCTATGTATTTTTCTTTTCATATTAATTTGTTAATTTCCTTCCTGCCCCCTGTTCACTACTAAAAATTTTTAGCGCTGAAATATAAGCAGTTACATTAAAGTAACAGCTTCTTTATACTAGATCTAATGCTTCTTTATATAAAAACTAAAAATTTTCTTTACTGGGAATCTTAATTGGGGAGAGAAAGTTAACGTAGTATATGCCTTTTATGACGATATACTTGAGTGACTAAGGCAAGTGATATATTTTCAACAATGGTAGGAGAATGCTGGTGACATATAAGGATAATTGGTGGAATTAAACATCAGCTGGGAATTCAAATAAGGAAGGGAACCATTAAATTATCAACTGACCACAACGGCAGCGAACCATGATTTGTCGGATGATAATTTTAGCAGTTTAGCGAACCATGATTTGTCGGATGATAATTTTAGCAGTTTAAGGTTTCATCATTCAAATAAAAAGATACAAAATATGCATTTGCATTCTTAGGATTAGCCAGTCTAGTAAATGATTTTTTTATGCCAAACTAGTTATTGTTAAAGCTTCATTCATCAGAAAAAAAATTTATGTACCTCTTAATAAGCATCAAGAAGGGAAAGTGAATGTAAAAGTTTAATATGATACGCACGCAGAGCTACCTAGGTAGATATACTCAAAAGGAGCCATTGTAAGATTAACAGAACAGGTAAGCAGCACGAGCATATAAGTAGGTGCAAAATTAAGTGTTTCAGAAGCTTTTTGCAATGTTTTACTCCACGTAACCCTTTTCATGTGGAATCCATGGTTCTGTGCAGAACTTATGTTGCATCCACCTCACGTATCTGAGTTGGTCGCAACTTTCAATGTTTAAAACTTGGTGTCTTTAAAGGCTCTGACACATTCATTCATTAAAAAGATCTTGCATTATAATTTGCTAGCCATAGTAACCATATCTCATGATGAGTAACTGAAGTTTTTGTTTGTTTATGGCTGTTTATCTCTGTTTTAGTTACAATATTTGGTATGTAAGAAATGGAAAGCCAAATAAATTTGCTGAATGTGGACAAAGGCAACAGTGGCCTGGAAACACTGCTTATTTTCCCCATGTGTTTTGTGTAAATATGCCTGTCTCTGCCACAGTGTGGGATAGGCCTTATGGTAAGTTGAATTACTGGCACACTGTGCTTTGTTTTTCTTTCAGAGTCTCGCAGAAGCTTACTGTATATTGCTGGTAGTGTGTATGTGTATTGTGGGCTCTTAGATTTTGTTAAATTCTCTTGCGAATGGGTGGAATATAAATTTTGCTTGTCCTGCCTCACACCTAGGTGTATTTTGTATCTCTATTTCTGCGTGGTTTTAAGTTCTTTTTTTGGTTTACATTGTTTTCAGTTATTTATTTAGGTATAAGTATTTTAGTTACATCTGCCCCTGGACTACTTTCTGCTTTTAAGGGGCCACTGGTGTGCTCAGGAAGCCGGCCACTTCCACCAGATGGGACCAGAGGCCATTAAGTGTAGTGACGTGTGCGTATCTATGTGGGTTGAGTGCAGGGCAGTTAAACAGCATGTGTTTGGTGTCTGCCATGGAAGCTACATTATGGGTATGAAGGGTCTTGGATATGTTTAATCGTTGTTTGTAGTGTTGTAGGAATGGGTGATTTTTCTAATGCAGATGGGAAAGTGTGATGCATGTGTCCAGGGAATTTCTTTCAGGTGGGTTGGGATGGCATTTAAGACTGGGCTGAAAGGGCAATTATTTAGAGCTTGTCAGGTCATTTCTGTAGGTATGTGTTTTGTCAGAGTCGGTTTGTTGGAGATGATGGAGAATCTGTGGTAAGAGTTTGCTAAGCTGTGAGGATGGGTTACGAATTTTATATTTATTTAGGTGATTGGTGGTTAGTTATGGAGTGGGTTGGCGAGGTGGAGTCTAGTGCTGTTGCAGAGATCCGTGAACCAAGCTTGTTGGTTGGATTACTGTGGGAGGATCTTTCTCTGAATAGATGAGTATTCGTGGTTGCCAAGCAGCCAGTGATTATTCCGAGTGCTCTGTTTTGTGTGGTTTGCAGTTTTGTTAGATTTGCTTTTGAGAGGATGGGTGTCCTGGCAGGAAAGGTGTACTTTACAGTGAAGTGAGTGAATTGTTTGTAAAGGACGCAAAGGATTGTTCTTGTCCAGATCTTATACCAGTTAATGTTCTGAGGGCACTGAGTTTGTGTTAATGCTTTTCGCATGGGGGGAATAAAAGTCAGTATATTGTATTTAGTGCCTAGAATATTTGTTTCATTCAGTGGGAGTCATTGCCTATACATGGTGATTAGACAGTGTAGGTTGGATTTGTGTCTGTCTGGAGTTAAAAAACTTCTTTGGAAATGCAGACAACTTTCTAAAGTGGCATTTCACTTGTTGCTATTTATGGTGTTTTGATGTGATTGAGGTTGTCTGTGTATGACCAGACGATCTTCTTACGGTTTGTTCGAGTCTGTTTGGGAAGAGATTGAAGATGGTTGGAGAAAGAACTTTCTCTTGGATAACTCCACTGCTTAGTTTAAGGGTTCTGGAGATGGAGCCATTCTGAGCAACAACTGCTATGGTGGCTGGCAATGAAGTTCGCCAATAATTCTACTTCATTGTTGTAGAGGGCGGTGGCAAGTATCTTGCATTTTTTTCATAATTAGCCCAGGTCCAGTTTTTATGAGAGTCCTGGTGTTACCAAAACCTTTTTTTTAAAGAGCCATGCAGGTCAAGGCTGCAATACTTCCAGTAGCTGGGAATTAAGGCTACTTCCGAGTGATTAGTTCTTTGACAAGATGTACTTATAATCCCAATGATAAAGCCTTGCAAAAAGTGGTTTTTCACTGGTGGTGGTGTAACCTCCAGTGGGTGGAGTAAAGCAAGTCCAATCTTGCATTTTATACATGTGTTTGTCAAATATTGGAGGTTTTCATCACACAATCACATGAAGGGCTGTTCAGCTGGGGTGTTGGGTTGAAGAAATGCGAAGTAAACAATATAAATCAGAATAAAGTGTATGCAATGCAGCAGATCCATAAATGCTCTTATAGTTCATATTCGGTATCCTATACCTTAAAAAGGGTATAAATTATGCTTAATACTGTAATGCACTCATGATCCTAGTAACACTATAAATATTTTTATAATTGCCTTGCCTACTTTTGCAAGGTAGTGTCAGGAACTAACAAACAATTGCATCATTTGCACATATTCAGTATTTCAAATTTAATAAAAAACCAGAGCCATGTTTAGCCAGACCCAATCGATTATTCCATGGTTTACCTTCAATGATTCATATGACTTGGTTCAGCTCACTGACAGCAGGTAATTCCCCCATAAAAGTAAAGGCCACACTGCTAACTCCATAAAGAAGAATCCTATGAAAAAATGCATTAAAAAAATACTAAATATTTTTATAGAACAGCAAAACAAAAAAAATTTGGAATTCGATGTGAAAGAAATATTCGCATAAAATTCACTAAAGCAAAATATGATTTTTTCAGAAATAAAAATGACTAAAAAATTTCATTCGTACTAAGGAAGTGTCAAAGTTCTATGAACTGGCCAATTCTCAGAGAGCGCCCACACTGGAAAAAAGTGACTTGTGGCAGGACTATCTTCTATCACCACCTACATAAAGATACCAGAAAACAACGGTACTTGATTCAACACCACAATGCCTAATGGCATAAACTTGAATCATAAATATTTCCCTAAAACTTCAGATCCTGTGTTATCTCGAGTCAGAATGTAGGAGGCAGGGGTGAAAGGATGACGCAGATGCATGCCCTGATCTTCCCCAAGGTAGGGGCCTGCAGTCTGCCCATTCATTCCGACGATAATCGTAGATCTCCACTGATGACAGAAATTGACGGCCATCATATCCTCCTGCAAGTATAATAAATGCACCATTATAGAAGACTTCATTACTTGACACGACACTAATACATCTTACTTAGGTTGAAAAAAGTGGAAATGGAAAAGGGTTTGAAATAAAAGTACCATTTTTGCCATATCAAATGCAGGGTGTTTCTTACAAAATAACATATGCATTACTAATTGAATCAAGGATGCAACATTATTAATAATAAGCAAGGAAATTCAGATATGTAAATAAACCCTTCAATAACAAAAGGAAGTGATAATAAAAACAAGAAACAGCATGCCATTAGAGTAAGGGTCACTGCATAATGACAGAGTTCGAGCCATACAAAGGAAATAAATCTTACCCTACAGCAGTCTAACACTGATAATGAAAATAATCAATGTGGCTTACCCATGACAAAGATCTTTCCATCCCAGACCGAGACGTCATGGCTGAACGAGGGATTTTGATAGGAGCCACAGATGTCCACGTGTCATTCTCAGTGTTGTATTTCTCCACTGAACACAGCTGATGTTGTCCATCATAGCCTCCAATCACATATATATTATTCCCAACAGCACACACCCCAGCACCACTTCTTGGAATTTTTATGGGCGACACAAACGTCCACTGGTCATTTTCTGGATGATAGCATTCAACTGAGTTTAACCGCTGTTCACCATCATAACCACCAACAGCATACATTAGTCTGTTTACCACTGCAACACCAACACCCATTCTGGCCTTGACCATTGGATTCACTAAGGTCCATTGATTATCATCTGGTTCGTATTTCTCTACAGTGTTGTGAAAAGTAGCACCATTTGAACCACCAACAGCATACAACTGACCATCTAACACTGCCACACCAAGTCTATTGCGTGGGTAATTCATTCTGGTTCTCTGTCTCCAAGAGTTTGTTATAGGATTAAAAGAATCTACCCAATTGCTGTCGTGGTAGTTACCATTGGGTAGAATGTTTCGTCCACCCACTGCATAAAATATTCCACGGAGATATGCTGCTCCTAAGCCAGATCTGTAAAGAAATACACATTGTAAATAATGATATGCACACCATGAATGAATAAAATATATAAATATTAATTTCAAGACATATCCAAAATGATACTAAATATTAAAAGGCCCAATATGACCCAAGATATACCATACCTCTGTAAATGAATATGTTTCATTTGTGATGTACGTTAATTTGTCTAAAACTTCCTTCACTCAAATTGCCTTTAACATCTTACTGAAGAGGATAAAATGAATTAAGTTTTGTACTAAAAAGCTGCTCTGAGTTGGAATACATTTCCTAACCATTTATGTGGAAGTTCATTTCTCTTATCCCAGACTTTAGCACTTTATGTAGAGTAAACCAACAAAAATTGAAGAAAATAGCATATGCATGAACGTAAGAGTAATCAAGCATTTCATCACTTGCCCTACCTCCCTGCTATGCCACCTATTCACTAGAGAAAGCCAAATATACGCCAGAGTCCAGTCACCGATATACTAGTAGCTCAATCGTAAGAAAAAGACAAACATCAGGTGTGATCCATCTACATGCAGACTTTACAAGTGTTCGGTGGAACATTTGTGTTCCTTGCAGTAAACCATAATTTACTGAGGGAAATAAGATGGGAGTAATACTGTAAAGATAAAAATCTACGTGTAATAAGTTCCATAACCAAAGGTGGAATTTTCTTTATGATAAAAGCCACATTAAGCTCTGTTAAACATTTTTATACGAGGCATAATTCTGGCATTATCCAAACTGAGCTCTGAGTCTTATGCCATTCAATTCTTTATAAGCTGGGAAACAACTATATAAAGTTCACATCTAGTGTGTCTGTGGATGGACAGACAGACAACACATGACCTGTCTGAAAGGCAGACTCTTCAGGGTCTGTTAAGCCATGCAGGTGACAAAATCACATTCATGGAAAAATGTTTCTTCCCAGCAATGAAGGACATTAAAAAAAACACAAACTTGTGGTCCTAGTTTAGCCAAAACACATTGATCCCAACACAGAAGGCATACGTACCCTATTCCTGAATACTTGTATGTCTTATCTATCAAGCTATCTTAAATCTTTGATGCCCATTCCCTCTGGAGACTTCCTCAAGGGGATGGCCACGACAAAGTTTCCATTACAGGTGAACTAAAGTGATACTTCTTAGCCTTTAGTGCCTCATCCTTCACAGTCTACTGGCAGAGGGCAACTCTAGTGCAGTGTTTGCCCTCTAGCGCAGTGTTTTCAGTGACTCCAACCTTATATTCCAACAGACTAGGTCTTCCTAATGTTTCTGACAATGTTTCCAACCAACTACATATACTTAATGATCCTTCCAACTAATTCTACCTAATGCTCCAGCCTAAAGTTCCTTACTGCTACTTCTATCCATTGCTCCAACTATTTTGCCAAAAGGCAGGGCTGGCACACAGTGCTAGCAGCAGGAAAATTAGAGGTATAAAGAACGAGTTGTGTAATTTTATTGTTGTCAAATGTTATGTGACAAGGAGATTGTATGTTCATGGACAGAATGCGAGCAGTCCACAAGTGGGTGTGGCTGAAAGGAAAGACAACTACATGGGTCAAAGGAGTGCAACTTGACAACCACTGAAGTGCTGGGTCACTACGAGGCAGTCACAAACCCTCCCGTAACCAAGCAGGTAACTCTCTGGTTGGTGGCTGCCAACCAACTACTACCTTCCAGCCACTTGTCTTCCTTGACTATTGCGTCATGCCCTTAAAATTAATAAATTAATACATATATCAGTATCTTAACTTACCTTCCTGCCGAAGGATCTTGTAAGGAGGGTGTCTGTCAGCCTTCAGTAGGTAAGGTGCATCTTGGGCATAAGGGGTACTGTTGTGTGTTAAACTGGTGTCTACAAAATTAGAGAGATGGTTGGTGGCCACAATGCGGAAAAAAAAGTTTACCCACATATGCTTGGAGAGTGTCATTTCAGACTGGTGTATGTCTAGTGGGGTGGAGAATGCTTGGCTGGGACAGTGGTAGTTTCATTGGTTGTTTCATGTTTGATGGGAGTATGGAGATCAGAAGGCATAGGCTGCCGAGACCTGCCTGGCACCACCCCACAGAAAGTAGCATTGCCACCCACTGCGTCAGTGAGGTATTGCCAAGAAAACAGACAAAAAGGCCACATTCACTCACAGTCAGTCTCTAGCTGTCATATGTAATGCACCAAAACCACAGCTCCCTATCCACATCCAGACCCCACAGACCTTTCCATGGTTTACTCCAGACATTTCCCATGCCCTGGTTCAGTCCACTGACAGCACGTCAACCCCCAGTATACCATACACATACACACTATATGGTGGCTGATTTGAGTGAGAAACTGCAGAGGTTGATGACTGAGTTTGGAAAAGTAAGAGAAAGGAGAAATTTGAGAGTAAATGTGAAAAAGAGCAAGGTTAGATTCAGTAGGGCTAAAGGACGAGTTAGTTGGGATGTAAGTTTGAAAGGAGAAAAACTGGAAGAAGTTAAGAGTTTTAGATATCTGGGAATGGACTTAGCAACAAACTGGAACCATGGAAATGGAAGTATAGGGTTTGGGAGGGGACAAAGGTTCTGGGAATGATGAAGAATGTGTGGAAAGAGAATGTTATCTCAAAGAGTAAAAATGGGTATGTTTGAAGGAACAGTAGTTCCAAGAATGCTATATGGTTGCACGGAATGGACTATAGAAAGGGTTGTATGGAGGAAGGAGGATGTGTTGGAAATGAAATGTTTGAGAACAATATGTGGTGTGAGGTGGTTTGATCAAGTAATGATAGGGTAAGAGAGATGTGTGGTAATAAAGACATGGTTGAGAAAGCAGGAGAGGTTTGTTGAAATGGTTTGGACATAAGGAGAGAATGAGTGAGGAAAGGTTGACAAAGAGGATATATGTGGCAGAGGTGGAAGGAACGTGGAGAAGCGGGAGACCAAACTGGAAGGATGGAATGAAAAAGATTTTGAGTGTGAGTGATTAGAGCATGAACATGCAGGAAGGTGAGCAATGTGCAAGGAATAGAGTGAATTGGAATGATGAGGTATGATGGGAAAGACATGTGAACGAATGTGGCCTTTTGTCTGTTTTCCTGGCACTACCTTGCTGATGAAGGGGGTTAGCAATGCTGTTTCCTGTGGGGCGGGTGGTGCCGGAATGGATGAAGGCAAGCAAGTGTGAATATATACATGTGTATATATGTGTATGTGTGTTGATTGTAAAACCCACTTCCAAAAGACTAACCTTGCCACTGGTAATCTTGAAAGCTGGGTCCACTGACACTCCTCTACATCATAGCATTCTAGGGTGTCCAGACTCTGACGGTTGGAATATCCACCAACAAGATAAATAACACATGGGGCATTGGGTGTTCTTTCCTTTTGGCGTGGAGGCTTGTGTAATGTCAAGTCCTGTAGCAAACAATCAATTCTGGTGAAAATGGAATATTAGATGACATAAAGAAGTATGATAAATGTCACTCTTAGGTAGTAAAGGCTTATGACAAAAGTGGCTTGGAAAAGTCTCGAGAATGAACATCATAAGTAAGGCTCCTAAGGAATTTTAGCTTTTCCCAGGTCCTCATACACACACACTCTTGTCATACTCAATTCATTACACACCCTAAAAACCTTTAAGTAATCTTTTGACTATCGTTATATCTTGTTTCTGCATAACTTCATCCTCGCCATGCCCTACTTAACTGTCCTGTTTAATTGTAAGCTGTTGTTTCAATAAAATCATAAATATTCTTTTAATTTCATTTCCTGAAACGGGAACTTGGTATCATTGTGTGAGCTATAACATAAGATATACTAATTTGATTTCTGGCGACATTATTCCAGCAGTTAATCCTACCTATTTCTGGCTACATTTTTAAAGTAGCTAATTCTACCTAAGTTATTGGATGATCTGAAGATGTGACAATCCATCTGTCTAGAGATACTACAATCAATGGTTCCCAACACTTTTCATTCCATTTCCTCCTTAAACTTAAAAACTCCTCGCAGACCTACATCATTCTCTCCCCAATAACTCTTAAAAATAATGAAAAATAAAACAATTCTTATACGGAGCAGAAAGTGTCCTATCATTTTTAACTGTTGACAACTCACTTAACTTGACTCGTGTAATTAACGTAATACCTTACTAATTCCGAGTATACTCAGGAAAAAGCTCATGCAAAAGTAATTTTTTATGAGTTAACTCGGGGCTCCTTTCCTTTTTCAAATCCAGGCTTATGCTAAGTCAGGGAGAGAGAGAGAGAGATCAGTCCCACTTACCATCAATAAATGGCAGTACACAAATTCATATGATACTGCCAGCTGACTGGCAAATGTAGAGACCTATGTGAAAAGCAGTAAAGGGGTTTCTTTACTGACCAGCATTTTTATCCATTTTTCACCCATACATATAGCATAAGCACAACCACAGTTATTATCCATTGGTGACTTATGCTTACTTCACCTGGCTTGCCAAGTTGGAATAAATAATATAACTATTTTGTTTCAGATTTCCTAGACTTTCTTGGAAATTCTCCAACTTCTCATCACCCATCACAGACCCCCTGAAAATCTTGGCATTGTACCCCAGTTTGGGAACCACTGTTCCATGTGGATCACCCTACCACTCTGGATCCTGAACGTGGCTTACACTGTAATACTTGGAGCCATTCTTTCATACGTGTCTGCCATTTTCAGCATCAGCGAGGTAGCACCAGGAATAGGCAAAGAAAAACTCATTTGCTTACATTCATTCTCTAGCTGTCATGCGCAATGCATGGAAACTACAGCCCCCCATGCACAGCCAAGCCTCACAGACCTTTCTGTGGTTTCCCCTACCTGCAATATACAGCCTATTTCAGTCTACTGACAGCATATCCCCTGTATACAACAGTGCTCCAATTCACTCCATCCCAAGCACGTCTTTCACCCTCCTGCATGTTCAGGTCCTGAGCACTCAAAGTCTTATTCATTCCATCCTTTCACCTCAAACTCAGTTGCCACTTCTTGTCCCCTCCACTTCTGACACATAAATCAATGCCATAACTACATTAATTCTACAATATACATGAACTTACCAACAATTACACAAACCCTATATCTTAAATATGAAATCTTTTTTGTTCTGCTGATGTTTATCCTTACTAAGTTGTATCACCTTCAACAATTAAAATATACAGTAATCATATGTTTTGCACAGCATCTCCGACATCAACAGAAAGGTGGTGCATTCAAAATCTTCACGCACTTAACATGCTAACCACCATCTCAACACTAGCAAGCAGTAAAGGCCTAAAAACAAACAATTCAGACTGTTGTTCTGGATATCACATGACTGAAACAAATACCATCTGCTTTCATCAAGAAGCATTAATATGTAAAAATAATAAAACGTGCTTTAGCAGGAAGCCAAAAACCAGATAACTTAACAAAATTAATTAAGAAATTTGCTAATACAGATGTACAGAATTTTTTCTTAAGAGTATAAGAGTTCTGTATTAATGAATAGAATGACTGAGGGGACAGTAAATGCAAACAGTATACATAAATCTGAGATTGTATGACCAAAAATGTTCATGAGATAGGGTCCCACGAGTGTAAAACTCCCCACAGTCCTGTACAATACAAACAGGTAATTACACAAGTAGAGGTAAAAATAGTAAAAAAAAAAAAAAAAAAAAAAAAAGATGAGAAAACAATAAAGAGAAATGGAAACATTATAATTCAAGAAAAAAGATTGGAGAATATAACATCACATGGTGTGCTGAATAAATGTGGCCCATGACAATCGATTGTGAAGTAGGAGAATCTGTTCTTTACCTGAACAACTCGTGAACCACAGTGATCTGTACCTTAGACCCGTATCCCCAAAAGGGAGCAAAGACCTCATAAAGCAGGAAAGGAAACCTGCATCACTTAGCTTCTAAGAGTCTAAAGTGATGGGAAGTATACAGTTCAATGCACCAATCATGTCACATACCATGGCTTAAATAATTATAAGTTAAACACACCCCACAGGAGGTAACAAGCCTGGCTGTGAGGAATAGCTCACCCACCTAGTGAGAAAGCAAAAGAGTTAGCATAATTTTCTTCTATGTACCATACACGGCCTCACTTCAAAACTGATTTCTGTATATGCCAAACTGATCCACCAAGTCCACAAACTGCATAGGATTTTTGATATCGGTAAGCCAAGTGTTTACAAGAAGCAACAGAGCAGACATACAAACTATAGTTCAACATCTGCTGGGTTAAATAAATGAAGAAAACAGGAAGCGTTACGTTATATAAAGGAAAAAAAAAAGATTTAGGCGTCAGGTGTAACAGTACCTGCTGACCTAAAGCCAATTTGAGAGAAAAACATTAAAAAACAGGCAAACAAAATTTTAGTCTTCAGAAGTACGATATTTCATTTCAATTCTCAAATTCATCTTCCCTATACTTCAATCGTATATCCCCACCTTAAATTCAGTGTTCAGTGTTTGTCGACCTCCCCCAATAAAGAGAGGACAGAATAGAGTGAACATTACAAAATCTGCTTCTCAAAAGTTGGGATGTTTTTAGACAAAAAATTTTTCCCTTCTAAACAGGTACTCCATATCTACTTGAGTCCCATTTGCTCACATCTGGGGTGGCTCTTCTTCCAATTACTCTTAGCCTGAGTAGAATCAAAAGCCTCTGACCTTTACAGGTCCTCCATGGTCAGCTTTCTTTAACCATCTCTTTCCAAATGCAAAGGTATTGCTTCCCTCCCTCTGTTGTACAGGTACTACTGTGGTCACTACTTTCATGAGCTGTCTACACATGTCCCATTCCAAAAGACCTGGACCCACAGCATACATCTGGCTGCTGCTTCCTATAGTCTGTGTGGAGACCGGTCAAATGAGGTCAGACAATTATGATGCTTCACTTCCTCATACAATGAGGCTGTGGAATTCTCTTGCTTATTTTGTCTTTCGATCTTCCTACAATCTTTGCTGCCTCTAAAAGATAGGTCTATGAGACATTCCCGTTACTTAACACATTATCTTATCTTTAATCTGAGATCACAACAACCGAGGCATACTTACCTAAGGGAGCATGTGTACAGAGAGGAATCTTTTATCATGACACTACACCACAACTCAGGCTGATTGCCGATGTCACTAACAGTGCTACAGTCCTATCACAAAGACTCGAAGTCAACCCAGTGGCATGTCAGCTTGCCCTTAGTAATCAGCTGATGTCATATATTAATCCACTGTTTGGTGCAACAACTGATGCTAGAATAACAAGTAATTAGCAGTTGGTAGGCAGCCAATGAAATGGGAGGTATATTACCAGTACTACCCGCTGGGTATTGGGAGGGTTAGCGACATCTACTTAGTGAGCCAGCACTATAGTGGTTCTCAAGTTGCACTCCTCTTACCTAAGTAGCTTCTTTTCTTTCTGCCTCACTAACATGTGGATTACTGGCATTCTGTCCACAGTCATACAATCTCTCCCTATCATATGTAACACCTGACGACACTTAACTCACACGGCTCATTCTTCATTACTCTAGGTACAAGCCTCTGCAAACACTGCACTAGGCTTGCCCTATGCTCATGGCCTGTTAAGGGTGAGTTCCTAACAGCTGAGTGTTGCTGTGGCCACCCATTTGAGAGAGTACCAGTTGGAATAGGTGTCAGAGATGTAGATAGAATAACAAAGCTGAAATGTAAGTGCTGATGCACAGAAAGGAGTACTTCACTTCTGCTGAAGAGAAATACACGTACATTGTCAAGATGTGCTGGGCTTCTCTCATTTTCCTTTGTTTAGCTATTCTAAGTGATTCTTATTTTTTTCAATACATGTTACTCTTAAGGTAGGCATCAGTAAAATACAGGATAGCATTATCCATGCAGTGATGCAAGCTCTTCACAGTTCAATATATTGGTGTGTCTAACTCATTCTTGTCACAGTAGCAAAATATGTTCCACTGGCTAATGGTTACATTAGCAAAGCAAGCTCTTAGAAAAGGTAAGTACAGTGCAAAATAGTGTAAAGGTATAGAATTTTATTTTTCAAAACCCTCACTCACGACAAATGACAGCTGGAGAATGGATGTGAGTGAATGAGATTTTTTCTTTACCTGTTTCTGGCAATATCCTGCCAGTGTGGGAAATGGTGAATAAATCTGTAGGAAACCCTCATCCAATGAAAAGCTGCATTATGGCCAGTAATCACAATGGAAATGAACAACAATCTAACTTATTCTTCCATTGTACAGACTATTTCCAATTGTTCTAACCAGTGCATTGAAAAAAAAAAAATCAAACTTCTATCTACACCAGTGTCCGCCAAAAGCCTTGTCCACCAGCCAATATGTTTTCAAAGACGATCACCCTTACATTTTAGTACTTTGTCAACTCTCCTATGGCCTTGAGTACCACCCACAGACATCTGGTCAAGGAATTGGCAAGGTTCTTGAAGTATTCTATGGTCTATGTTTCAGGTCTATAGGGTCTTCATTTTCTGTATGAGGCGAGGCACTGATGAAGTGTTGCAGGAGGCAGCCGCCTGATTGTGCACCTAGAAATCTCACGTTTACCCACAGTTTCTTGCTTCTGTGCAAGATTCAGGCTTTCTCCTCCTTAGAAAAAGATGAGCTAACCAACCTTACGAAAAAGTGGAAGAAATACAGTGCTCAGAAGTGAATTTCCTACAATGAAGTGGAAGCCAGGAAGAGTAAAGAGAGAACATCCACCCGGCAAGATAGCCTAAGGCAGCACAGTGAGGTGGGTTACTGGTGCCCATACCATTTAAAACACTAGTCTCAGCAACCATATGTATGATGATTTCACCCTGAGAATGTTACATGCTTGTATTCATAATAAACCTTAACCATGTAATGCCTTTTAAAATATATGAGAAAGCAAACCATGTTTATATGTGGTTAGTGTAGATGAGAAGGGGTTACTTTTTAGTAGTTTGTATCATATCTAAGACCATCAGGTCTACTAATGACAACATAGAGTCTTTACATGATTAAAACCTAGGTTAAAGTGCAAAACTTTGTGAAGAGGAACCAAAGTAAACCGGTTAGAATTAGAAATAAATACATTAACCTACCTCAAAAATTTTGGCAAGATATTCCCTACATGCAGGGGCCTTCTTTAACAGTTTGCAGTTTTTCATCTGCTCAGTCAAAAAACGTGGAGACAGGTATTGGCATCTGCGAAAAAAGAAAAAGTACAACATAAATATAAGAATGTATGAAATGGGGACTACCCGAGAAAGACCCAAAGACTATGAAAATCATAAACAAAATCTCTGAATTCAATGCTAACCTACACTTAACTTCCCTAATAGGTACATAAATAAACAATATCTTTAAATTTAACACCAAGCTATATCTATATTTTTTCATATATGGACCAATCATAATGAACCCCCAAAAATTTGTGAATATATCAACACATGTAAAACAGGATACAATGGGCCTTTCGACATGCTCATTTGCCTGTCAGTGGGTAGACTTTGAACAACTGTGCTATCCTGCCACTACCCCACCCTCATCCAGGCTGTGCGTGACTTGTCTCCACAAGGTGCAGACAGTATTATAATTTGGTGTTAAGGTATCATGGTATCAGAGCATTAAGCTTGATGTTAAGAAAATGGATATGCATGAATGCAACCTTCCTTTAATTGTTCCTGGCACCACCTCACTATCATGGGAAATGGCAAACAGGTATAAAAATGGTTACTTTGTTGTTTTATATCAGTTAAATTGTTTTCATATTCTTATTGGATATATTGCCAAAATTTGGACTTCCATTTGTTTACTTCTTCAAGCCACAATGTACATGTACTTGGTGCAGCAAGTTAAGAGTCAAGGATGTGAATGAGTGATTTTAGAAGCTATATACACCTGATGTACCCCTAAATGATTGGGAATGATGGAATTTACAGAGCACTGAATTAAAGAAATGGAAAAAAACAAAGGGGGGGAATGCTCTGCAAGATTTTTAAGAAGTGCAGACTTTGCTGAAAACATTTCTGCAGTACTAAACTGTTACAAGAAATCATAATGAACAAAATCAGCCCATGGATTGCACTGTTAATGATGAGACCAGTTTCATCTAGCTCCTACAAATGTACATTAATTTTCAGCCTGACTGGGCCACGCTATCACTCTCAAAGTGCGGAAGAAGCAATCTTTCTAGTACAGAAATATTCAAATAAAAGAAGTTTGTTAATTACCCAGATAGCAAATGATAATGTAATATAGTCCATGACAAAGAAAAATATTCACAGTTTCTGGCATAAAAATATGACTTGGGTTTATGATATATCATTTTGAATCATAAGATCAATCATCAACAGCATTAAACCAACATTAACAAATTTCACTTGTCTAAATGTTCACATGCACCTTCAAATTTGATAATTACAAAGTGGATATATGTGTCAGAGGTGGAGGATACGAGGAGAAGTGGGAGACCAAACTGGAGGTGGAAGGACAGAGTGAAAAAGATTTTGAGCGATCAGGGCCTGAACATACAGGAGGGTGAAAAGCATGCAAGGAATAGAGTGAATTGGAATGATGTGGTATACCAGGGTCGACGTGCTGTCAATGGATTGATACAGGGCATGTGAAACGTCTGAGGTAAACCATGGAAAGTTTTGTGGGGCCTGGATGTGGAAAGGGAGCTAGAGACTGAGTGTAAACGAATGTGTCCTTTGTGCTAGTGCTACCTCGTGGAGGGAGGGGGGTGCCACTTCATGTGTGGTGGGGTGGCAATGGAAATGGATGAAGGCAGCAAGTATGAATATGTACATGTGTATATGTCTGTGCATGTATACATTGAAATGTATAGGAGTGCATATGTGCGTGTGTGGGCGTTTATGTATATACATGTGTATGCGAGTGGGTTGGGCCATTCTTTCGTCAGTTTCCTTGCGCTACCTTACTGACGCGGGAGACAGTGACAAAGTATGAGAATAAAATATCTTTTTTCTTTCTTTCAAACTATTCGCCATTTCCCACGTTAGCGAGGTAGCATTAAGAACAGAGAACTGGGTCTTTGAGGGAATATCCTCACCTGGCCCCCTTCTCTGTTCCTTCTTTTGAAAGAAAAAAAAAAAAAAAATAATGAGAGGGGAGGATTTCCAGGCCCCCAGGCCTTCTATGACACGCAGGAAATACGTGGGAAGTATTCTTTCTCCCCTACCCCCAGGGATAAAATATAATGATATAATTTATAAATTCATTTATATTTAATTACCAGTACTACCCCCCTGGGTAGCAGGAGGTTTAGTGTCAGCTGTATAGAGAGCCAGCACTTCAGTGGTTCTCAAGTTACTCTCCTCTGACCCAGGAAGCTATCTTTTCTTTCTGCCTCACCAACATGTGGAATGCTGGCATTTCATCCAAAAACATACATAACATGTCACCACTCAGTTCAGGTTTCTTAATTCTAGATTTTCCTGCAGTGAGTGCTATGCAATAACCTGCCTTTTGGCAAAATGGTAGGAACAATGGACAGAAGTAGTAAGTAGGAACATTAGGCAGGAATATTACACCGAAACATTGAGTAGTAGTAGGTAGGAGCATTAGGTACAAGTCGTGGGTTGCAACACTAGGCAGGAACATAAGATAGAAACTGGTAGTAGTAGTAGGTTGGAACACAAGGTAGGAATATAAGATACACACGGGTTGTAGTAGTTGGCAGGAATATTACGAGCCTCAGGAAGTGCTAAGCTAAAGTTGCCCTCTGCCAGTGGCCTGTTAAGAAAGTAGCACTGGAGTACACCAGTTATGGGGACTTCTGCTTTGACCATCCCCTTTAGGGAGTTCCCACAAGGAATGAGCATCAGAGATATAGATAGATAGAATTACCTCAGAACCAATTTCTATACAAAAGTCCTGGTATTACCTAAGAACTCTTTCTAAAGACTCCTGTAGCTCAAGGCTGCACTAATTCCTCGCAGGAGGAGCTCAGTAATATCCAGCTTTATATGCTGCCCATGATATAAAGGGTGACTTTTATTACTATATCATTATCATATTATTTCATAATCCCTGACCCCCTTCTCCACGGGAATCTGCAACTTCATGGTAGTGCTAAAATGAGTGGCTATGAAAGGATGGACTCTTCTGATGTTATAAATTCTTTGATGACATTGTACTACAATGATACAACCTTGCAGGAGTTGACGTTTCACTTATAACTTAACCACAGTCCAGTAACTGCATTGTGATATTGTTCACAGTACATCCTAAAAGCATAAAAAATAACCAAACGTTTCTATAGCGATATGGGGTAACACTGCATTATCTATCAGGTAATATCAAGTTTTATCCAATCTGACATGACTGATATACCAGACACTCATATCACATAAGGTCCAAAGTCCAGCTAACTAGTCTAATCACGCAGGTATCACTTTATTCCAAGCGAAACACTGAAAATTATAACTGTGTAATATCATGATTCTCACCTAACTGCCTGTAAGATATGCTCCATCTTTGGTTGTCTGTTATCTTCATCATGCATCACCCACTTCAGCACGGCATTGTAGACATCCTTCTCATCTGGGACATTAAGTTCATCTCTTTGGACAAGATTCACTAACTGGCAACTAGACAACTGCAAAAATTCATCTTCCATTGAGACCTGTAATAAAATACATTTGATATCAACCTATATTACGTAAACTGCGCCATGATTTCACCGGGTGCAATATGAAGAATACTTTCAAAACATTTCAGTATCATTTACTATTTGCCTGTTGAATATTACAAAACAGCACTTAACACATATGCCAAAGAACACTGTATGACACTCCTGGCTGTTACATTATCAATAAATCAGCAGAAAACTGCTAACATTATGAAAATCATGAGTAAAATGGAGAGGGGTGCTCTACCAAGTGAATACTAATAAAGCATTACAAGATGATATGGGCTGTAAGATACATTACAATTGTAGATATATCTAAGCCTTTTACATGTCACTGATAAGAAACACATTAAAAACCATCTCATTTTAGAGGCAATGCAATGCAGAGAAAATTATTTGCATCCAGTTCTTACCTCTCTACAACTGCACCAAACGAACAATCCCAAACTTTCCAAATTAGAAAAAACCTTGTTGAGCCGAAGTAAAAATGCTAATACAATGCTCATTTGTCAAATGAGAAACTTGCACAACAAAAGAGCCAAGAAGTGTGTACAATGTGCTCTTCTGTAAAGTATAAAGTTAATTGGAGCAATATGGTATACAGGGGGCAACATGCTATAAATGGACTGAACCAGGGCATATGAAGCAGTCAAGAGAAACCAAGGAAAGGTCTTTAAGCCTTGATTGTAGAGGGGGGCTGTGCTTTCAGTGCATCACATATGACAGCTGTAAAATGGATGCAAGTGAATGAGGGCTTTTCTTCATCCATTCCTAACACTATCTTGCTTATGTGGGAAATGGTGAACTAGTATGAAAGATGAAAATATTTGGTTCATGTCCATGATATGATAAAGCCCTTAGCCAGGCAAAACTTGTATGCCCTTTCCACCTTAGTGAGACTGCATCGGCCAAAAGGAGAACAGCTTCACTTTCACACATCCACTCTTTAGCTGTCATGTACTATGTTCTGAAACAAAAACCCATCATGCACAATCAAGCCACAAAGATTATGCTATGGTTTACTGTGACCACTAAGCATGCACTGATTCAGCCGACTGGTGGCAATACTTCATGAATTCAATGCATTCTATCCCCACACAAGCTGGTCTCCCTCCAGAATGGGACATAGCGGAACACAGCACGATGAAATACTGATTTGTAAACCCTGATAATGCTTGGGTATGTAGCAATGTCTCATAGTCTGAATCCCTCATAACTTATATTGCTGTTATCAAAAGAATATTGAAAGCCATTGGTGACAAAACACAAAGGTAATTAGTCACATGATGTCACACCCAACTTACTCTCATAGAACAATATGCTATTAAACATACAATAAACATGGTTGCTAAAATATCATAAGCATTCTTTAAATTATGGACACTGATCATATAAATTTTCAGTTTTGATGTGTACTACATGACAATGGTTAAAAATAAAATCTATATATAAATATATACTACCACAGAAAGGTCTGTGGGACCTGTTTGTAGACAGGGGCCACGGTGTTGGTGCATTACACATGACAGGTACAAAATGGATGAGGATTTTTCTTCGTCTGTTCCTGGTGCTATCTCACAGACACAGGAAACAATGAACAAGTATGAAAAAAGACAATACACCCCCAAAATACAAACAAATACAAAGAAATGCTATGGTGGATTATAACAACAACCCCACTACCCAATTTGAAATGATTCAGTGGCCCATAATACATAAGTACTGTCAAGATGCAGCTGCATTATTCAAATACTTTTTCAAATGTTGCTAGGGACCAATTAAACTAAACATTTCACCAATACTGATCAAAATCTAAATTTTTGCAAATTGGCACTACAAAACAATATGGACATCCAAATGAACATATAGCTACCGATAAGTCCAGTGCTAACAGACAGAAAAGTAAATCAGAGCTAGGGATATCTCCAATAAGTATTGAATCCAATGACTGTGACATGGTCCACTTGTCAAAAAAGTACATCCAGTTAGGAGGTAAGTTAATGTGTCACTCCAACATATCAACATGTGAAATGTGGATGTGAAGGTTTATGTGTGATTTGCAAGGCAGTATGCTGATGATCCACTCCATGGAATCAGAAGAAGATGTAAAGATGAGAAATAAATCCAGAGAACAAAAGCCTACAATATTAAGCAAAGCCTTAAGTTCATGATCTACATATGTAGATAAGTACGAATTATGACACTGAATCCAACGACAAATTCACTTAAGCACTGATAAAATGAGTATGATTACCAAACATAACCCCAAACACCTATCATTTAGCAAATCTACTGATTAGATATTACACATGGGAAGAGTACTGGTGCATGTGTACGAATGTGAGATACTATTCTATCACTGGACCTCAGTTACCACTGATAACAAGGGCTACCCGTGGGGGAAAACCACTTCTTTACTAAAACAGAGTCCTATGAGCACTAAAGAGAGCACATGCTCAGTGGGGATTAAAGCATCATTCTACTACCTATGAGAATTCACCTCTATCATCATAAAACATTTTGGAACGGTAGTAACTTATTAACAGAACTCAATGACCTCAAAGCAATATGTTTAAGTGTATGGAGATACAGTGGTACTATGCCCTTCCCCATTCACTGACTGTTCACTGATGTTCATGCCTTTGGCCTATTAATGTCTAGAATGAAGAAATAGTATTTTCAAGAGGAAAGTGGGGAAAAAAGGAATGGAAAATAGATGGAGGCTCCCTAAGCTCTGCCACCAGACAAATAATTGTTTTGCATTCCTGGAAATCTGAACATTTTATGAACAAACAGAGCCTTAACAACTGAAGAGCATACCTAAACAGAAAACTTGGGGTCTTAATGAAAAATCTAACAAAAACAATAGAAAGAACTAAAGGTCCAACAAAAAAGATATTCACTACTATCAAAATATGTAAATCTAAAGAGGAAGTTTTATTACCATTTATCAATAAATGTTTTCTTTTGCCCTTGGTTTATGGGGACCTGGGTTTTCCCATAAGGAAGACATCACAGTGATATCATGGCCTTGCTTAAAGTTTGTATATCACCACTTATTAGTACAGGAAAAGGGAAGACTTTCCCTTTCCTATATTTGTGTCTACCAGGGGCAGCAAACATAAGAACTGCCCTATTCTACAAATCTGCAAACTGTAATAAAAGATATAATGTGAACCAGAGGGCTGTCAACTCTTTCCAGTAAACATAACATCTCTTACAAAGGAAAGTTAACAAAACAACATTTGCCATGGAAAGTACTTTAGAATGAGGATTGTCAATCGTAACAGTCCTTGTATGGCCAGGCACACAACACTGCTAAAAAAATACACCACTGTAGAGTCTTAAGAACAAAGGAGGAGGTTCCAAGCTTCTTGACCAAAGTATTCCAGTTACCCAATTATTCCAAGTCAACAGCCTAACTCAAATGAGGCTCGCACCTGCAGTTTTCAAACATTCTTTGAATCTATCAACTGCTATCACCCCATTCCTAACTTTAATGATGTGGATCAGGTACATAAATTCCCCTTAACTAACTAAAATAAATCTAAATAAATGGCGACTATTTAGAATATTCCCACCCTGCAAATTGTGACTGAAATTGTTCAGGCACCTTAGAATTTTCTTTATATCACATATAATTTACAAAATTCCATGGGCACAAATAAAGAGTCCGGCAAATGCTATGACAGCCAAGCTGCTCTATCATAACTTCAATTACAGCAAAACGGCATTTGATTTCATTTAAGGCACAAGGTCTGTATCACTAAATCTAGCATGTTTCCCTGACCATGGAGAAGATGGACCTGACAAATGTTTAACTCATTTCCGAAGGTCCCCGACTGGATGAATAATGGATACGAAGGCTTTCTATATAAGGATTCAGCTCTAAAGACATGAGAGGGCTGTGAAAATACATGTCATTCAAGTGTTGCTATGTATAATAACCTAATACCTGAATAGCAATTAAATTAATCTCTGCAGAGGTCACTGGACTTCATCTGCATGAGGTGACTATATGAAAGAAAAGTCACCTTTGGTGAGGCTGTATCACTGGCAGTACAGTTTGGTCAAAGAATTTCTCACACTCTAAAGGAGTCCACACTTCCCTGATGCTTGAAGTAACACATCCTTAGTCAACAAGAGCCTCTGAAAAATGGTTCTGGATAACACCAAGACCCCTCCTTGGAAGAAGGTCTCAGGGTACTTATAAATAAATAAATACTACTTCATACATCGACAAGCAATATCAATGCATTGCACACAAACTGACTTGATTCAGTATTCTCCAACAAGATTTCATTTAACCTTTTTATAATGCTGTAAGTTGCTCAACTTTGGAGTTCTCACATGGAACTTACCTCTGAGAAGTGTTGTTCGATGAATGTATTGGCCTTCCGATATAAGTCCATGCAGCCATGTTGCTGAGCAAAACTAGCGATACCTATAGCATTGCCAGCTTCTAGCTGCTGTTCCAAGAAGGTGCAGCATGCATCAATCACATGATTCATCTGAAACACATGATAAAAAAAAAAAAAACTTGAAAACAACTAAAAAAAAATTTAGTCATTTGATTTATTCAACAATGTTCAAGGATAACACACTTTGTCACCTTTGCCTTTGTAACAATGGCACTATGCATGCATTCTGCCAATCCTCAGGCACTTCACAATGATCCATACATACACTGAATATTCTTACCAACCAGTCAACGACACAGTCACCCCCCTTTTTTTAATAAATTCCACTGCAATACCATCCAAACCTACCACCTTGCCAGCTTTCATCTTCTGCAAAGCTTTCACTATCTCTTTTCTGTTTACGAAATCATTCTCCCTGACCATCTCACTTCGCACACCACCTCAACCAAAACACCCTATATCTGCCACTCTATCATCAAACACATTCAACAAGCCTTCAAAATACTCACTCCATCTTCTCACTTCACCACTTCTTGTTATTACCTCCCCATTAGCCCCCTTCATTGATGTTCCCATTTGTTCTCTTGTCTTATGCACTTTATTTACCTCCTTCCAAAACATCTTTTTATTCTCCCTAAAATTCAACGATACTCTCTCACCCCAACTCTCTTTCATGTGTGTCGGGGTGGCGATGGGAGAGGATGAAGGAAGCAAGTGAATATGTACCTGTGTATGTATGTATATGTCTGTGTATGTATATGTATGTATATGTTGAAATGTATAGGTATGTATATGTGCATGTGTTGGTGTGTATGTATATACACGTGTATGTGGGGTGGGGGTGGGTTAGGCCATTCTTTCATCTGTTTCCTTGTGCTACCTTGCTAACGCGGGAGACACTGACAAAGAATAATGAAAAAGATAAACAAGTAGATTGGTCTTTCTTCATCTGTTTCCTGGCGCTACTTTGCTATCATGGGAAATGGTGATCAAGTATGATAAATAACATATATTCATATATCAATATAATCACATATTTACCTGTAGCATGGTGGCTGCAGGAAGAAGCTGACACACAAGCATCTCATTAATTACAATCTCCCCGGTGTACATGAAGCAAAGAAGGTGAGCCAGTACTGTGGGACAAATACCTTGTAGTTTCACCGTATCCATCTCACACTCCCGTAGACCACCGGTAAACATGGCCTGCCAAAAGACATCAGGAATAACAGGAATTAAAAATTAAGTCCAACTTGATAATGTACAGACAGAAAACTGGTAAATGTCAGTCACCTGCAAATGAACTACCGTGTAGTAGTTCTATACCCTGGCTGTCGTCTCAATCTTGACAACCTAATGCCAATTCTTTGTTATCCAGTAAATCTTATTTTCATTTCTCCATCTCTCAGTCTATTCCAGTACTACAATGCTACAATTCTCACATATTTTCTATCATCTGGTTTAAAAAATTTCTTATGTATTGTGCTGCCTCAAGAAATCTCCATTCTCTTTACACACCCATCTCTCAATGCATTTGAGAGGCTAGTATAGTAGTTCACTCATATGTCAAATATACTCAACATGCAAAATTCTTTGTTGATACTTTGGGTACTGCCTCTAATCTATAACAAGGAATGATATAATGATTGCAAATAAAATGCTTAGGCAAAGTTGCCATGTGCTATCTAACTTCTGAGTCTACAAAAAAGATATAAGAAAGGAAGGAATAAATGTTTTTCCTTACTTGTTCATCATTTCCTGCATACATGATGAGACATCAAAAATGGATGAAGAAACAAGCCTCAATTGCTCACATTCATTCTCTTGCTGTCATGTATAAAGCACTGAAACCAGATTCTTCTAATCCAAAACCAGGCCCAGGGCTGTGGTTTCCCCTGACTGCTTCATATGCCCTAGCTCAGCCCACTGACAACACCTGCATCCTGTATACCAAAGAGCTCCTATTCGCTCTATCCCATGCACATCTTACATTATCCTGCGAGTTTAGCCCTTGGGGACTGAAGGCCTCTTCTGTTCCATTCTTTAACCTCCACCTTGTTTCATACATTTCTAACATGTATACCCTTTTAATCAGCATCTCCTGGCTCATTGTCTTCATAAGTCCATACAATTTCTGTACATGGTCATCAGCTTCCTCATATGTCCAGTTCTCACTTTCACACCTCTTTCTTACCTTACTATCTTTCATTTGAACAACCTTTTTCATCTCATATTCTGTCCTCATATGTTTCATTTCAAACACATCCACACTCCTCTGCACTTTTAAATCTAAGGCCTGTGCCTTGTATCAATACAACATCATCAAACATACCCATATTAGTCCCCATAAACAGCCAATCCTCTTTCCACACACTCCTCAATATGGCATGGACCTTAGCACCCTCACCTACTCTTTATCTTAATTCGACTTTCATGGTTCCATCTGCTGCCATGTTCACTCCCATGTGTTTAAAGCACTCCAATTCCTCTTGGTTCCCTCCATTCAAACTTGCACTCCAAATAACCTATCTCTCTTCCTTGTTAAAGTTAATAACCTTGCTTTTATTAACGTCTACTCTCATCTTCCTCCTTTCACATACTCTCAAACACACAAACCAAGTTCTGCAGTTTCTCACTCAAATCTGCCACCAGAGTCGTGTAATCAGAAAACAGCAACAAATTCATCTTCCAGTACCCCTAAACTCCACTGGAGTGAAAACCAACCTCTCTTTAAAATCCTCACATTCTCCACCATCCATCTCACACACATAAACATTAAACTGCCAAAGTGACATCACACACACCTGCCATAGATACACTTCTACCTGAAACCACTCACCTTCCTCTCTTCCTAATTGCATATACACCTTGCTACTTAGAACAAATTTCATCCAACACCAAATATTCATACCACCTCCCACAATGCATTTCTATCATCGTATCAAATGCTTTCTTCAAATCCAAACATCCTCTTGGAAACAAAAAGGTAACCTTTACCGCAATATAAATTTGTAAAACCTTCCACAAAGCATTTGTATCAACCTGTGACACTCTCTCCAAATACATAAAATGCCACTTACGAAGCCTTCTGTTTCTCTAAGTATTATTCGCAAAGATTCCAAGAAGCAAAAACCTGAAATAAACATCCACAACCACTTCTAAAGTCAATCTCTTCCTTCCCCTGTTTGTGCATGCCATCAACCTCTTAATCACCACTCTCCCATCCAATTCTGGTACATTCAACAAACTTATGAATCAGTAATTTGAACATTCATTATATTATTCTTATTATCACCATTGTTATCATACATGTTGGAAGAGGAAGGAACTAGAAAGAGGAAAAAACCAAGGTCGAAGGACGGAGTGAAATATGCTTGATTGAAAAGGGTTTGAACAAGGGGAAGGATGTCAGGTATGCATGGAATACAGCAAACTGATGTGATGTGGTATAGTGTACATGTGTTGACGTGCTGTCAATGGGCTGAACCAGGGAATATATATCAGCTAGGGGAAACCACAGAAAGGTCTGTAGGGCTTGGTTGTGGATAGGGGTATCTGGTTTCAGTTTTATAAACATGACAGTTCAGAGTGGACATGAGCAAATGAGGCCACTCTTCATCTGTACCTGGTGCTACCTCATTCATGCAGGAAACAGTGAACAAGAATGAAAAATATATACTATCTCATTGCTATAATTTTTCATCATGCTTATTTGGCATTTCCTGCGACAGCGAGTTAGCACCAGGAAAAGACAAAGACAGACCTTATTTGCTCATATCTACTCTCTAATTATCACATATAATACACCAAAACCAAAGCCCCCTATTCACAACCAAGCTCCACAGACCTTTCCATGGTTTCCTATGACCACTTCACATGCCTTGGTTCAGCCTACTGCCAGCACATTGCCTCCTGTATTCCGCATTACTTCAGTCTGATCTATAGTTCATGCCTCACACAGATCTACATTCTCAGGCCCCAAACAATCAGTCTATTTCACTCTATCCTTCCATCTCTTCTTCAGTTCCCCCTTTTCCATGTTCCCTCCATTTCCACTGTGTACACTGTCTTCATCATTCTTTCCCCACTCATCCTCTCCATATGTCTTAGGACACATCAAAAATACCTGGGCAGTATTCTTTCTCCCCTAACCCTATGGATAACAATAATAATAATAATAATAATAATACAAGAGTTTTGGGAAGAGGGGCAAGTATGAAGTCTGTTGGGGATGAGAGAGCTTGGGAAGTGAGTCAGTTGTTGTTCGCTGATGATACAGCGCTGGTGGCTGATTCATGTGAGAAACTGCAGAAGCTGGTGACTGAGTTTGGTAAAGTGCGTGAAAGAAGAAAGTTAAGAGTAAATGTGAATAAGAGCAAGGTTATTAGGTACAGTAGGGTTGAGGGTCAAGTCAATTGGGAGGTGAGTTTGAAGGAGAAAAACTGGAGGAAGTGAAGTGTTTTAGATATCTGGGAGTGGATCTGGCAGCGGATGGAACCATGGAAGCGGAAGTGGATCATAGGGTGGGGGAGGGGGCGAAAATTCTGGGAGCCTTGAAGAATGTGTGGAAGTCGAGAACATTATCTCGGAAAGCAAAAATGGGTATGTTTGAAGGAATAGTGGTTCCAACAATGTTGTATGGTTGCGAGGCGTGGGCTATGGATAGAGTTGTGCTCAGGAGGATGGATGTGTTGGAAATGAGATGTTTGAGGACAATGTGTGGTGTGAGGTGGTTTGATCGAGTAAGTAACGTAAGGGTAAGAGAGATGTGTGGAAATAAAAAGAGCGTGGTTGAGAGAGCAGAAGAGGGTGTTTTGAAATGGTTTGGGCACATGGAGAGAATAAGTGAGGTGGAGGGAACGAGGAGAAGAGGGAGACCAAATTGGAGGTGGAAAGATGGAGTGAAAAAGATTTTGTGTGATCGGGGCCTGAACATGCAGGAGGGTGAAAGGAGGGCAAGGAATAGAGTGAATTGGAGTGATGTGGTATACCGGGGTTGACGTGCTGTCAGTGGACTGAATCAAGGCATGTGAAGCGTCTGGGGTAAACCATGGAAAGCTGTGTAGGTATGTATATTTGCGTGTGTGGACGTATGTATATACATGTGTATGGGGGTGGGTTGGGCCATTTCTTTCGTCTGTTTCCTTGCGCTACCTCGCAAACGCGGGAGACAGCAAAAAAAAAAAAAAAAAAAAAAAAAAAAAAAAAATAATAACAATAATATTGTTTGGACATCATTATCATCCATGGGGATAACGGGGAAAGAATACTGCCTGCATATCCTACAAATACAAAACATGGACATATATACATGTAAACATGGATGTATATGCAAACAAGAGCATTACATACATAACAACATCTCTAGCTCTGCGATGGGCTGATAAAAATGTTTGTACTTTATTCCGTTCCAACATATAATTTCTATAAAGTTCAAATTCTTACCAAACTTCATCCATCTGAGCAAAACAACAGTAGCATGAAAGCCTAAACATATCAAATATACAGTATAAGGTGAGCTAGGTATTTCATTACAGAAAATCTGCATGGGGAAGAAAAAAAAAGAAATATGGGTCACTATTCTAAACAAGCTTCAGCATCATAGTCAATACAATACTCAAAAAACTAAATTTTGAACCTTACCTTAAAATACGGACTAGCGGCAGCAAGAACAATTTTATGGCCATGGAAGATCTCTCTACCAACTTCAAGTTTCACATCCGTCAACATCTGGTTACTTTTCATCAATAGCATCATCTGAAAGATGATATCCAGAATAGCCATATCAGAAACCTACACTGCATGCATTACGCACATTGTACCTGTGTACTTTGACCTCGGATTACATTCCCTGCAGTTTTTGACTATAATCCTAAAAATGTGAAGGCAGACATAATGAATATATTTTTTTTATCTCGGTCACGAGTGTATATTCACTATTAGTGAAATATGAAAAACTGATGAAATTCTCTCTGAAATATGTTTACTAGAAATCATTAGACACACTAAACAAATAATTGGGGTCCATTCTGTAACAAGGAAAAAAAGTCTTCCTTAATTTCAATAAACCCTTTAAATTTCCTTTGCAATATGACAGTTTGTGGGCCCATTTTTTTCATGTAACTGTTATTAGAGTGTAAATAAAACTTTCATTACAATCATCGTATTTCTGTATATCATTACTTTCCATAAAAACTGCATCTTATTTCTTCCTAAGTCAATGATTGTTGATCTTTGTGGCTGCCAGACATATGGGTATTGCTCCCATAGCAGCTACAAGCACACTCCTTTAAAAGTCCCTGTGTCGTGTTGCTTGTACGTAACTGATAGCTGTGAATTATCTAAAGGTGAATTACTACTACTGGTGACATACGGTATCTATATCCAGCTCTGGGGTACTCTTACAGATTCAAAATGGGGCAGGAAATATCAGTACACATATTGTACAAGTGTAGGATTCTAGTCTTAAACGTATCATTTGTACATGTAGGGCTGAAAGGTTTAAGGAAATTAAAATGAACATATCTCCAAGCCTGGATGAGATACATCTAAAATTCTTAAAAAAGACATCTGATTTCATAGCTGGCCCATTAGCTGAGTTGTCTGAACAATCAGTGAGGAATGGAAAAGTACAAGATGAGTGGAGAAAAGGGCATTATCCATGCAATATATGAGAAAGGTGAACATAGTGAGCCAGCACTTCAGTGGTTAAGGTGCACTCCCCTGACCCAAGTAGCTGTCTTTTCTTTCAACCCCACTCACACATGGGCTGCTGGTATGCCATCCACAAACATACAGTCTCTCCTGTTCCACATAACACTTGACAACACTCAACTCACACAACTCATTCTTCATGACTCAATTTTTCCTGTGGTGAGCACTATGCACCCACCCTACCTCTGGGCAAAATGGTAGGAGCAATACATAGCAGCAGTAGGTAGGAACATCAGACGAGCATTAGGTACAAATAGTATGTAGGAACATTAGGTGGGGGCATTAGGCAGAAGTAATAGGTTGGACCATTGGTAAAAGTAATCAGTAGCAACATTGGTAGGTGCTAGAGTTGCCCTTGGGCAGTGGCCTGTTAAGGGTGAGGCACTAAAGGCTAAAAAGTGGCACTGGAGTTCACCAATTATGGAGACTCTTTTGCCATGGCCACCCACTTGAGGGAGTTCACAAAGGGAACTGGTATCAGAGATGCAAATATAGACATATTATCAAACAGTGAGTGTGGTTTCGATTGTAAAATCCTTGAAACCTTCTGAAGAGATTATTCAAGTACAATGAAGGCAGATGATCTCTTCTCCTAAGTGGAATTCAAGTTTCTAACTGAAAAATCATCTACCCTAAAGCTTTTAAAGGTGCTGGACATTTGGAGTGAATCATACAATAAGGTTATGTCTATAGCCTGCACTTAACCTACCAAAATTAATTTGCTACAGTGTCATACAGAAGGCCTTTCAGCAAACTATCAGCATATGCAGTACAAATCCACATGCTAAGATGGATTACAACATTTCAAACAGGTAGACTAAAACAAGGATGAGCACATAAGGAAAAGCCAAAGCAGCACAAAATTGTCAACTTTTCCAGTATATTCAATTATCTCAAAGGATTCAGTTGTGGGACTCTTACTCTTTGTTATATATACGTAAACAAATTTCTTGAATGTTGTACATATATGTACTGGTACCTTTACAAGATACAATTTTCAGCAAGTCGATTACCAAAGAAGACTGCCACTGACTGCAGGAGGACCTCAAGATGGAGAAATGGAGTGAAAAGAGGACTGGAGGTAGGAAATCAGACTGAAATGTAGTGTCATCAGAAAAGGTTACAAGGGTTATCAATTTTAATGGAGTTAAAAATTAAAAAATCATTACTTGACAAAAATCATTTAAGCTAATTCCACAATCACCAATGTAAGTGCAGTCTGAAGTCCTTAAATCAAAAGACATTTGAAAAGTAAGATGCAGTTTGATGCACAGCCACCAGAAAACTCCAAGGAATGAGCGACTTAACCTACCCAGAAAGACAGCAGAAACTAAAACCACTCCAACTTAAGATAATTTGGGCAGGCATGATGAAAGATTTATCAAATGATTCATGGTCACTAAGACAGAGATGTAAGTAGCACATATCAATAATGCAGATACATGGGGACATAGCCTTAACCTATGCCTAAAAGTGACAAACCCCACAAGACGTGAGGAACTCTAGAAAGGCAGTGTAGTTTGACAGTGGAAGATGCAACAGCTACGAGCATAAATTCTTTCAAAACCAGATTGAACAAACATAACACGGGAATGGAAAAGCTATACTGTGCTGTACATCGACTTCAATGCCAGCATATTCAGCAGAGCCAATGGGTAACAAGGGCATGAACTGTCCAGTACAAAGGAATCCTCATGATCTAAAACTGAAAATCAGCTTCATGTAATCATAGGTATAGATTCAATAAAAAGAGTGTGGTTGAGAGAGCAGAAGAGGGTGTTTTGAAATGGTTTGGTCACATGGAGAGAATGAGTGAGGAAAGATTGACCAAGAGGATATATGAGTCAAAGATGGAGGAGAAGTGGGAGACCAAATTGGAGGTGGAAAGGTGGAACAAAAAAGATTTTGAGTGATCGGGGCCTGAACATGCAGGAGGGTGAACGGCGTGCAAGGAATAGAGTGAATTGGAACGATATGGTATACTGGGGTCGACATGCTGTCAATGGTTTGAAACAGGGTGTGTGAAGTTCTGTGGGGCCTGGATGTGGAAAGGGAGCGGTGGTTTCAGTGCATTATACATGACAGCAAGAGACTGAGTGTGAACGAATGTGGCCTTTGTTGTCTTTTCCTAGCGCTACCTCGTGCACATGAGGGGGGAGGGGGTTGTTATATCATGTGTGGTGGGGTGGCGATGGGAATGAATAAAGGCAGACAGTATGAATTATGTACGTGTGTATATATGTATATGTCTGTGTGTGTATATATATGTATACGTTGAGATGTATAGGTATGTATATTTGCATGTGTGGATGTGTATGTATACACGTGTATGTGGGTGGATTGGGCCATTCTTTCGTCTGTTTCCCTGCGCTACCTCACTAACGGGGGAGACAATGACAACGCAAAATAAATAAATAATAAGATTCAATCATTACCCCATTCCATATATTTTACTCTTATTCTTAGTGATTTAACAGTGTTTTCTAGTATTATAATACTCTTATTTTCAGTAATGCAACAGGTTTTTACATTTTCATACTAACTAATGTTCTCATGCTCTTATTATTAGTACTTACACAGGTCATTAGTTTCTTTAGTTTTTTTGTTAATTCTAATCTCAGTTACTTAATGGGCTTTTATCTCAATACTTTCTGACATGCACAAAATCAACGTTTAATTCTTTTCAAACATACATCAAGAGATGTTACTTGTCAAGTTTTACTGGAACTTATACAAGTTTATTTCTGTCATTTGAACTATACTACAAAAAAATATCCATAAATAAGCATCATGTGGAAATGGTGTCATCATAGGCTGCACTTTCCAAGACTAACTACTTTCTACCCCTATGCAAATTTTTCTTCCGGCCAATCTGATCGACTTATCGTTTACCATCTAATTAATTTCTTGTGATAACAAGCGCACCTATTTTTTTTTTTACTTTCAAACAAACATAAATAAATGTTTCTTTTTAAACATAAGTTGGTCATGCACAACTGCATAAAACTGAACTGGTGACACAGATATAGAATGATAGCATAGTTGTTAATTACAACTTGGTATAGCTAGAATTTGAGTTATAAATAGTTGATGACCACACTGAGTTCTTGTAAAATCAGAATAAATGAAAGAATCCTGTACCTTCCCACAGCTTCTTTTCTCATTTTTGTGGTACACTACAAATAGCAAGTAACATACATGCTTACTCACATTTTCTGCAAATTTACACAAGATGACAAAGCTAAAGAGTGATTCATTTGGAATGAACATGGTCTCTTAAACGATTTCATAAACTTCATGCAATGCAACACACACATCCACTGAAGAGCCTAATACGCTACAAGTTGAACACATGCTGCCCTGTGACAGTAATGGTAGCCTGAGCACACACACATACAACCTGTGCCCCTAATGGCACCCCGAGAAAGAAGGGCTGTCACTGGCAAGAGCCCATGTTAAGCTCAGTCTTGGCGAATCTTTATGCACACACACACACACACACACCACACCAACTTGATACATCTAAAATGGTTTCATTATAAATGTAACTTGAAAAGACAACATTATCAACAGTTAGTATCATCCTACATAATTTTTCATAGGTTAAAATCATTGACATGATCATAATTTTTCATAGGTTAAAATCATTGACATGATCAAGTAACAACTAAACACACCTGAAATGCATCATTTTTGTACTCTGATATGCAAAACTTGATCTCTCCAGTATCTCTGTACGAAGTGCCTGCATAGTGGCGCGGGCGAATACAACCCCGTGCCCCACCGACACTTGAGGTACCTCCTCCGTTCCCTCTTCCACATCCAGCTCGACCACTGCCTGTTTCTTCCATTTCTATATCAGGATACCAACTAGCCATTTCATTTGGTGAGATTACCACCACAGCTCATGGAATCGCCGGTACAGTATCACAAAGTCTCACGTGACATTCAGAGCTGCAAGATGTAGTAGCTCAACCAAAGCAGCACAAGTTTCTGAATTTTCACACAATATAGAAATAGTGGCAAATCACGGCAACATCACCCAGCATCATATGTCCATGCTACAAAGACTTGCTTTTCCATCTGAATTTTTCTTAATCACTAAATTTTCTCACTACAACTGGCATTCATCACCAACTGCTTAACTTTTCATTCCATTCTCCACATCTGAACTTAAACATTTTCTAATTCCCAGTCTCCAACTCCATGGTTATTGTCGTGATATTCCAGAAATCAGTGTACCATTATGGATACTTTAAGACATCCAGCGAGTTACTGTGGCTTCTCGTGATTAAAAGAGTAGGGGCACACTCGCAAGACGACACTGGCATAGACATCTTACGTTGGTTTATCATCTTTCTCCGCAGACACCTGAAACAGGTAAAAAATACATCTTAATAGATCTATTCACTGTTGTATATGGAACGTCCCTTATACTTGATCTTAGTAAAGACAAAATACTGGCTACAACTCACGAAAACACAAGAAGGATGCATAAAAGTAGTTTCAGTCAGTCTTAAATTCATAAAATTCTCATCTGCAGCAAAGGTATAATCAGATCGTTAATTACAGGTAAGACCTAACTACTAGTTTAAGTGTCTTTTTTCTAAATACGCAACTCACCCTAGTCTTTCATACACACAAAATCAGGGAAATCGATTTCCTAACTTCTATATCAACATATCATTACCTCTGAGGACAACATATGAAATATACATCAATAAATATATCAAACAGAAAACAACATTTTATAATAAAATAACATGGCTTTAAAGCAATCAAACCAGCCTAAGGTTACTTAGGTTTTCCCCATCATCTTCTCTACTACGCTGACAATTTACGACATGGGAATCGCCTCAAAATCAAAAAAAATGAAAATAAATTATGAAATTCTGACACTTTGGGGGAAAATAGCAGTAATATTAATAATAAACTTCATCTTCCATAATTTGATCATTGCAATCATTATGATTCTCGTGTTCCCAGCATATGCACGAGGCTGGCCTCACACAGGTATGGGGCCCAGTGCACTGGGGGTAGGCATAAGATGAACAACATGGAGAACAACCTCAATGTATTTTCCACATATTTCCCCTCCTGTCCCTAGTCCCACTCCATCACTAGGATTACTTTACACATTTTAAAATAGAATCTAAAGGCATTTCAGCATTTTTTTCATCACCATGTCACAGCTATGGGGTATGATGACTAGGTCGACCATCCACAATGTATATATATAAACTCGACGGCTTAAGAGGAAAAAAAAAACATTCTATATACACAGCATACGTGTTAAGATTAACTGATCATCAAGGGATTAATTAGTATTTCATTTACTGACCAGCTTTCATTAACAATACGGGGGTCCTGGATTACGCCATTCCTCCATGACACACTCTACACCACCACAATGTATATAGAGACACTACACTAGACTCAGGGATGTCCTAGGTATGGCAAATTATGTATTTCATGCTCGAGGGGAGGGGAAAAGAGGAGATAAATACAAACGGCTGGCTGTTCACAAATCCTCCTCCTCCAAACTGGCCTTTTAAAACCCCCCCCCATGTCTCTCTCCGGGGGTTGGAACGTGACCACTGGGGTGGTTTTCCTCCCTCAGTAGCTACCCTTCCCCACCCCACTGTACATAACCACTGGAGAAGCCGCGTATTTCGCACCAGGGGGAGACGACACGGGCAAGAGCCGTGAGAGAACAAGGATCACTCACATGAAGAGAGAGAGACACACACGTCCGAGCAGAGCGGCACGC
>NC_092263.1:8862348-8892348 GCF_036320965.1 Panulirus ornatus | reverse complement strand
GCGACAAAGTATAAAAAAAAAAAAAAAAAAAAAAAAAAAAAATATATATATATATATATATATATAATATATATATATATATATATATATATCTTAAATGTTTTCACACACACACCACGTGTCAGCACAGGGTCCGGACCGGCATCGGTTCGAATCCTGGGCGGTGCCAGTTGGTGTACACACACACACCCCAGGTGTTCATTATCCGGAGCCTCGGACCTGCTCGATAAATGGGTACCTGGCTTAAGCTGGTGTGTGTGTGTGTGTGTGTGTGTGTGTGTGTGTGTGTATGTATGTGTGTGTGTGTGTGTGTGTGTGTGTGTGTGTGTGTGTGTGTGTGTGTGTGTGAAAATAAGCGTAAAAAACAGCACATATAAACCAGGTTAAGAAAAGGAGCAACACGTATATAGAACTGTTTGCCCTCCACAAAAAAAGTGTATATAATATATATATATATATATATATATATATATATATATATATATATATATATATATCGCATATTTCATATGTGCATACTGATCCAACATTTCCACTGGGTTCGGGTTTCTTTTTTTTTTCTTAATGGACCAATTTCACATACTTTTAAGGAGATTTCTTTATTCTTTATTATTTTCTTACATTATTTATAATCATTTTTTTCATTAAATAAGATACCTAGCTCTAGAAAAAATATATTTTTTTTTCCATCTCACTTAAACGAAGGTCTAATATAAATCTCTGGAGGGCGGGGTTTCAACAATTGAGAGGTATATCATCTTTGAAATCTAAACATTAACACATTTTGTAAAAGAAAAAAAGGTATATATTTTAACATCCTGCTAATTGTCATTTTGGGAGCCTTGAAAAATGTGTGGAAGTCGAGAACATTATCCCGGAAAGCAAAAATGGGTATGTTTGAAGGAATAGTGGTTCCAACAATGTTGTATGGTTGCGAGGCGTGGGCTATGGATAGAGTTGTGCGCAGGAGGATGGATGTGCTGGAAATGAGATGTTTGAGGACAATGTGTGGTGTGAGGTGGTTTGATCGAGTAAGTAACGTAAGGGTAAGAGAGATGTGTGGAAATAAAAAGAGCGTGGTTGAGAGAGCAGAAGAGGGTGTTTTGAAATGGTTTGGGCACATGGAGAGAATGAGTGAGGAAAGATTGACCAAGAGGATATATGTGTCGGAGGTGAAGGGAACGAGGAGAAGAGGGAGACCAAATTGGAGGTGGAAAGATGGAGTGAAAAGGATTTTGTGTGATCGGGGCCTGAACATGCAGGAGGGTGAAAGGAGGGCAAGGAATAGAGTGAATTGGAGCGATGTGGTATACAGGGGTTGACGTGCTGTTAGTGGATTGAATCAGGGCATGTGAAGCGTCTGGGGTAAACCATGGAAAGCTGTGTAGGTATGTATATTTGCGTGTGTGGACGTATGTATATACATGTGTATGGGGGGGGGTTGGGCCATTTCTTTCGTCTGTTTCCTTGCGCTACCTCGCAAACGCGGGAGACAGCGACAAAGTATATAAAAAAAAAAAAAAAAAAAAATATATATATATATATATATATACATATATATACATTATCAATAAATCGAGCAATCAATGACTAAAGTTGTACACATGAGTGGCGGGATTTCCCAGAGCGACGCCATGTTGCTTCATCCATCACTGATATTTTATCAAGTTAATCTGGCTTTAGCGAAGCAGATTCGACCATTCCCGGAGCATGAGTAGCAGTTTGTTGGGAGGGAGGTGTGTAGGGAGGTTATTATTCCACCATGAGAGGGCGGCGGCAGAGGCGTCACGTGAGAGTGGAGTGGAGTGGCCACTGAACTCACCATGACGCGCCATTTTTGTTGTTTACTTCCACCTTCCCGCCCGCCCGCCCAACCCGCTTAAACACATAATACCTCAATAAAGCATATTATCTACGCGAATGAGACTATCCATAATAACGAATAAATAACACAACGTGTCTAGTTTCAATTTATTATCCAATTAAGAGATGAGAGGGACTAGAAATAGGTGAGTTTATAATTAGATTCGAGTGGTATGGTTGGGCAGGAGTGGTATCCGCCAGCCATGATGACGTGACACGGCCAACGTCGCCACTTTGGCATGTGCCGAATTTGTTACACTATTTTCCTTGAGCCTCCATTACTATTCAAGTGTAATATAATATATATATATATATATATATATATATATATATATATATATATATATATATATATATATATATATATATATATTCCTATGAGTCCACGGGGGAAAATGAGACACGATAAGTTCCCAAGTGCACTTTCGTGTCATAATCACATCATCATCAGGGGAGACACAAAAGAGAAATAATAACAGTCAGTTGATATACATCGAAGAGACGAAGCTACAACGCCATTGGGTAAACATGTGATTATTGTCCAAGACAGACAATGAGCGTATCATAAACTTATTATGTGGACAACAAGGTGAATTGTTTACCAATTTCATCAACATTACAGTTATCCTCTTTGTATTGACCTTCACTAATAGTTAGGTTGTATTGATTGGAGTAATGTTATCTCAGTTATTAACTCCTGTACCACGAGAAATATCAATGAATCTTCTATTATTATATACACAAAGGATGACTGGGTAGTGCAATACGCCGTATTCAGGATGACTGGGTAAACGTGCAATACGCCGTATTCAGGATGACTGGGTAGTGCAATACGCCGTATTCAGGATGACTGGGTAGTGCAATACGCCGTATTCAGGATGACTGGGTAGTGTAATACGTCGTATTCAGGATGACTGGGTAAACGTGTAATACGCCGTATTCAGGATGACTGGGTAGTGCAATACGCCGTATTCAGGATGACTGGGTAGTGCAATACGCCGTATTCAGGATGACTGGGTAGTGTAATACGCCGTATTCAGGATGACTGGGTAGTGTAATACGTCGTATTCAGGATGACTGGGTAGTGTAATACGCCGTATTCAGGATGACTGGGTAGTGTAATACGCCGTATTCAGGATGACTGGGTAGTGTAATACGCCGTATTCAGGATGACTGGGTAAACGTGTAATACGCCGTATTCAGGATGACTGGGTAAACGTGTAATACGCCGTATTCAGGATGACTGGGTAGTGCAATACGCCGTATTCAGGATGACTGGGTAGTGTAATACGCCGTATTCAGGATGACTGGGTAGTGTAATACGTCGTATTCAGGATGACTGGGTAGTGTAATACGCCGTATTCAGGATGACTGGGTAGTGTAATACGCCGTATTCAGGATGACTGGGTAGTGTAATACGCCGTATTCAGATGACTGGTAGTGTAATACGCCGTATTCAGGATGACTGGGTAGTGTAATACGCCGTATATCAGGATGACTGGGTAGTGTAATACGCCGTATTCAGGATGACTGGGTAGTGTAATACGCCGTATTCAGGATGACTGGGTAAACGTGTAATACGCCGTATTCAGGATGACTGGGTAAACGTGTAATACGTCGTATTCAGGATGACTGGGTAAACGTGTAATACGTCGTATTCAGGATGACTGGGTAAACGTGTAATACGCCGTATTCAGGATGACTGGGTAGTGTAATACGCCGTATTCAGGATGACTGGGTAAACGTGTAATACGCCGTATTCAGGATGACTGGGTAAACGTGTAATACGTCGTATTCAGGATGACTGGGTAGCCGTGTAATACGCCGTATTCAGGATGACTGGGTAAACGTGTAATACGCCGTATTCAGGATGACTGGGTAGTGTAATACGTCGTATTCAGGATGACTGGGTAAACGTGTAATACGTCGTATTCAGGATGATTGGGTAGTGTAATACGTCGTATTCAGGATGACTGGGTAGTGTAATACGTCGTATTCAGGATGACTGGGTAGTGTAATACGTCGTATTCAGGATGACTGGGTAAACGTGTAATACGCCGTATTCAGGATGACTGGTAGTGTAATACGTCGTATTCAGGATGACTGGGTAACGTGTAATACGCCGTATTCAGGATGACTGGGTAGTGTAATACGCCGTATTCAGGATGACTGGGTAAACGTGTAATACGTCGTATTCAGGATGACTGGGTAGTGTAATACGCCGTATTCAGGATGACTGGGTAGTGTAATACGCCGTATTCAGGATGACTGGGTAAACGTGTAATACGCCGTATTCAGGATGACTGGGTAAACGTGTAATACGTCGTATTCAGGATGACTGGGTAGTGTAATACGCCGTATTCAGGATGACTGGGTAGTGTAATACGTCGTATTCAGGATGACTGGGTAAACGTGTAATACGCCGTATTCAGGATGACTGGGTAGTGTAATACGCCGTATTCAGGATGACTGGGTAGTGTAATACGTCGTATTCAGGATGACTGGGTAGTGTAATACGTCGTATTCAGGATGACTGGGTAAACGTGTAATACGCCGTATTCAGGATGACTGGGTAGTGTAATACGTCGTATTCAGGATGACTGGGTAAACGTGTAATACGCCGTATTCAGGATGACTGGGTAGTGTAATACGTCGTATTCAGGATGACTGGGTAAACGTGTAATACGCCGTATTCAGGATGACTGGGTAGACGTGTAATACGCCGTATTCAGGATGACTGGGTAAAGTGTAATACGCCGTATTCAGGATGACTGGGGAGTGTAATACGTCGTATTCAGGATGACTGGGTAAGTGTAATACGTCCGTATTCAGGATGATCTGGGTGGGTGTAATACGCGTATTCAGGATGACTGGGTAGTGCAATACGCCGTATTCAGGATGACTGGGTAGTGTAATACGCCGTATTCAGGATGACTGGGTAGTGTAATACGCCGTATTCAGGATGACTGGGTAGACGTGTAATACGCCGTATTCAGGATGACTGGGAAAAGTGTAATACGTCGTATTCAGGATGACTGGGTAGACGTGTAATACGCGTATCAGGATGACTGGGAAAAGTGTAATACGCGTATTCAGGATGATGGGTGGGTGTAATACGCCGTATTCAGGATGACTGGGTAGAGTGTAATACGTCGTATTCAGGATGACTGGGTAGGCAATACGTCGTATTCAGGATGACTGGGTAGTGTAATACGTCGTATTCAGGATGACTGGGTAGTGTAATACGCCGTATTCAGGATGACTGGGTAGTGTAATACGTCGTATTCAGGATGACTGGGTGAGTGTAATACGCCGTATTCAGGATGACTGGGTAGACGTGTAATACGTCGTATTCAGGATGACTGGGTAGTGTAATACGTCGTATTCAGGATGACTGGGTAGTGTAATACGCCGTATTCAGGATGACTGGGTAGTGTAATACGTCGTATTCAGGATGACTGGGTAGGTGCAATACGCCGTATTCAGGATGACTGGGTAAGACCGTAATACGCCGTATCTTGGCCTGGGTCAACCCCCCCCCCCCCACCATGGTGTGAAGTGAGCCAGCTGAGCGAGCAAGCGCAGCGCAGCTGGCGATGACTTATCTCTGACATGACTCAGCTGGAGATGACGACGGCAATTTACCCCCCAACACCCCCACCTGAGTTGGGGGGGTTTGGGGGGGTTGGTTCTCAAGGTCAGGTAACAGCAGCAGTGGGAGCGGGGAGGGTGGGGGGAGGGGGAGGAGGGGGGTGAGGACACTTAAGGGGGAGGGGGAGGAGGGGGAGGTTAGGGGACACTTAAGGGGGAGGGGGAGGAGGGGGTAGGACACTTACGGGGGAGGGGGAGGAGGGGGGAGGACACTTAGAGGGGTGAGGGGGGGGTGGACACTTAAGGGGGAGGGGTGAGGATGGGGTAGGACACTTACGGGGGAGGGGGAGGAGGGGGGAGGACACTTAAGGGGGAGGGGTGAGGAGGGGGGAGGACACTTAGGGGGAGGGGGAGGAGGGGGTGAGGACACTTAACGGGGAGGGGGAGGAGGGGGGGGAGGACACTTAAGGGGGAGGGGTGAGGAGGGGGGAGGACACTTACGGGGAGGGGGAGGAGGGGGGAGGACACTTAAGGGGGAGGGGGAGGAGGGGTGGGGACACTTAAGGGGGAGGGGGGGGAGGAGGGTGGGAGGACACTTAGGGGAGGGGGAGGAGGGGGAGGACACTTAAGGGGAGGGGTGAGGAGGGGGGAGGACACTTACGGGGAGGGGGAGGAGGGGGGAGGACACTTAAGGGGGAGGGGTGAGGAGGGGGGAGGACACTTACGGGGAGGGGGGAGGAGGGGGAGGACACTTAAGGGGGAGGGGTGAGGAGGGGGGAGGACACTTACGGGGAGGGGGAGGAGGGGGGAGGACACTTAAGGGGGAGGGGAGGAGGGGGAGGACACTTAGGGGAGGGGGAGGAGGGGGGAGGACACTTAAGGGGGAGGGGTGGGAGGAGGGGGGAGGACACTTAAAGGGGAGGGGGAGGAGGGGGGAGGACACTTAAGGGGGAGGGGTGAGGAGGGGGGAGGACACTTACGGGGAGGGGGAGGAGGGGGAGGACACTTAAGGGAGGAGGGTGAGGAGGGGGTGAGGACACTTACGGGGAGGGGGAGGAGGGGGGAGGACACTTAAGGGGGAGGGGTGAGGAGGGGGGGAGGACACTTACGGGGAGGGGAGGAGGGGGGGGGACACTTAAGGGGGAGGGGTGAGGAGGGGGTAGGACACTTACGGGGAGGGGGAGGAGGGGGGGACACTTAAGGGGGAGGGGGAGGAGGGGGAGGACACTTAAGGGGGAGGGGAGGAGAGGGGGGGGACACATAGGGAGGAGGGGGAGGAGGGGGTGAGGACACTTAGGGGGAGGGGGAGGAGGGGTGAGGACACTTAAGGGGGAGGGGAGGAGGAGGGTGGAGGACACTTAAGGGGGAAGGGGGGAGGGGGGGGACACTTAAGGGGAGGGTGGGATGGGGTAGGACACTTAAGGGGGAGGGGGAGGAGGAGGGGGTAGGACACTTAAGGAGGAGGGGGGAGGACACTTAAGTGTGAGGGGGAGGAGGACACTTAAGGGGGAGGGGGAGGAGGGGGGTAGGACACTTAAGGGGGGAGGGGGAGGAGGGGGAGGACACATAGGGAGGAGGGGGAGGACACTTAAGGGGGAGGAGGGAGGTGGAGGACACTTAAGGGGGAGGGGGGAGGGAGGAGGACACTTAAGGGGGAGGAGGGGAGGGGGAGGACACTTAAGGGGGAGGGGGAGGAGGGGGGAGGACACTTAAGGGGGAGGGGGAGGAGGGGGTGAGGACGACCATCCACATTATGCTCTGGACGACCATCCACATTATGCTCTGGACGACCATCCACATTATGCCCTGGACGACCATCCACATTATGCTCTGGACGACCATCCACATTATGTTCTGGACGACCATCCACATTATGCTCTGGACGACCATCCACATTATGCTCTGGACGACCATCTACATTATGTTCTGGACGACCATCCACATTATGCTCTGGACGACCATCCACATTATGTTCTGGACGACCATCCACATTATGCCCTGGACGACCATCCACATTATGCTCTGGACGACCATCCACATTATGCTCTGGACGACCATCCACATTATGTTCTGGACGACCATCCACATTATGCCCTGGACGACCATCCACATTATGCTCTGGACGACCATCCACATTATGCTCTGGACGACCATCCACATTATGCCCTTGACGACCATCCACATTATGCCCTGGACAACCATCCACATTATGCCCTGGACGACCATCCACATTATGCTCTGGGCGACCATCCACATCATGGCCTGGACGACCATCCACATTATGCTCTGGACGAACATCCACATTACGGCCTGGACGACCATCCACATTATGGCCTGGACGACCATCCACATTATGCTCTGGACAACAATCCACATTATGCTCTGGACGACCATCAACATTATGCTCTGGACGACCATCCACATTATGCTCTGGACGACCATCCACATTATGCTCTGGACGAACATCCACATCATGGCCTGGACGACCATCCACATTATGCTCTGGACGACCATCCACATTATGCTCTGGACGACCATCCACATTATGCTCTGGACGACCATCCACATCATGGCCTGGACGACCATCCACATCATGGCCTGGACGACCATCCACATTATGCTCTGGACGACCATCCACATTATGCCCTGGACGACCATCCACATTATGCTCTGGACGACCATCCACATTATGCTCTGGACGACCATCCACATTATGGCCTGGACGACCATCCACATTATGCCCTGGACGACCATCCACATTATGCTCTGGACGAACATCCACATCATGGCCTGGACGACCATCCACATTATGCTCTGGACGACCATCCACATTATGCTCTGGACGACCATCCACATTATGCCCTGGACGACCATCCACATTATGCTCTGGACGACCATCCACATTATGCCCTGGACGACCATCCACATCATAGTGTGACCTAACCTGACCTGGGTACACAGGCAGGGGGTCCTGGCGTGACCTAACCTGACCTGGGTACACTGGCCTCAGCATCAGGCAGGTGGTCAGGTCACAAGGTCGAGGTCACGTGACTTCAGCCTCACCTTCTGCAGGTCATCGACGTCGCCAAGTTGTTCTAACCACAACAACACCTAACTACAACACCCTGTACAACAACACCTAACTACAACATCTTATAACTACAACATCTAACCAAAACATCTTCAAAGCACAACATCTTCTAACCACAACACCTATACAACATCACCTAACCACATCACCTTCTAACCACAAAACCTAACCTAACCACATCACCTTCTAACCACAAAACCTACATAACAGCACCTAACCACATTACATTCTAACTACAACACCTTCTAACCACAAAACCTAAACAACAGCACTCAACCACATCATTATCTAAGCACAACACCTTATAACCACAAAACCTAACAACATCACCTAACCACATCACCTTCTAACCACAAAACCTAAACAACAGCACTCAACCACATCATTATCTAAGCACAACACCTTATAACCACAATAACCTAACAACATCACCTAACCACATCACCTTCTAACCACAAAACATAACAACTGCACCTAACCACTAAACCTACACACCCCCACCTAACCACATCACCTTCTAAGCACAAGTCCCCATCCCATCTTCACAAATCCTCATCCCATCTTTATACCTTACTCCTTAATAACAATATACCCACTGCCAATATATTCTGTAAGAGTATATCCCAAATATATATATATATATTATATATATTATATATATATATATATATATATATATTATATATATATATATATATATATATTAGAAAGGATCACAATTTTGCCCATGATCAAGTATATTCCTATGAGTCCACGGGAGAAAATGAAAGACGATAAGTTGCCAAGTGCACTTTCGTGTCATAATCACATCATCATCAGGGGAGACACAAGATCAGTTGATATACATCGAAGACACGAAGCTAGGACGCCATTGGGTAAACATATGATTATTGTCCAAGACAGACAACGAACGCATCATAAACTTATCATTTTACAAATCAACAATAAAGTTATCTAATTTGTATAAGACCATTACTAATATTAAGATTATAATTCTTTGTGTATCTATTAATAGAAGATTCGATATTATTTCTCTTGATAATAGAGTTAATAACTAAGTTATTATTAACTGTAACTCTATTACCACGAGCAATATGCACTTATCCTGTTTCATAACAACACCTCAGTATATGTATATACACACCTCAGTATATGTATATGTCTATACACAGTGTATACGTATATGTCTATATACACCTCAGTATACATATATGTCTATACACACCTCAGTATATGTATATGTCTATACACAGTGTATACGTATATGTCTATATACACCTCAGTATACATATATGTCTATACACACCTCAGTATGCGTGTCTATACACACCTCAGTATATGTATATGTCTATACACACAGTATACGTATATGTCTATATACACCTCAGGATACATATACGTCTATACACACCTCAGTATACGTATATGTCTATACACACCTCAGTATACGTATATGTCTATACACACCTCAGTATGCGTGTCTATACACACCTCAGTATATGTATAAGTCTATACACACAGTATACGTATATGTCTATATAGTCTATATACACCTCAGTATACATATATGTCTATACACACCTCAGTATACGTATACAACACCTCAGTATGCGTGTCTATACACACGTCAGTATATGTCCTCCGTTGGTGGTGGTGTATATAAACGTAGCTAAATGGTAACACAAAATAAATGTGTATTACGTAAGCATTATTCCGGACGTGTGTATCAAATGTGTCCTACACCTCCCCCCTCCCCATACTGGGGGGGAGGGGGTGTGTGTGTCCCTGGGCCTCCCCCCTGTAGATCAGGCATTACTGGTAGATGAGTAGATCAGGCAACACTGGTAGATGAGTAGATCAGGCAATACTGGTAGATGAGTAGATCAGGCAACACTGGCAGATGAGTAGATCAGGCACACTGGTAGATGAGTAGATGAGACAACACTGACAGATGAGTAGATCAGGCAACACTGGTAGATGAGTATATCAGACAATACTGGTAGATGAGTAGATCAGGCAACACTGGCAGATGAGTAGATCAGGCACACTGGTAGATGAGTAGATGAGACAACACTGACAGATGAGTAGATCAGGCAACACTGGTAGATGAGTATATCAGACAATACTGGTAGATGAGTAGATCAGGCAACACTGGCAGATGAGTAGATCAGGCACACTGGTAGATGAGTAGATGAGACAACACTGACAGATGAGTAGATCAGGCAACACTGGTAGATGAGTATATCAGGACAATACTGGTAGATGAGTAGATCAGGCAACACTGGCAGATGAGTAGATCAGGCACACTGGTAGATGAGTAGATGAGACAACACTGACAGATGAGTAGATCAGGCAACACTGGTAGATGAGTATATCAGACAATACTGGTAGATAAGTAGATCAGGCAACACTGGCAGATGAGTAGATCAGGCACACTGGTAGATGAGTAGATGAGACAACAATGACAGATGAGTAGATCAGGCAACACTGGTAGATGAGTATATCAGACAATACTGGTAGATGAGTAGATCAGGCAACACTGGCAGATGAGTAGATCAGGCACACTGGTAGATGAGTAGATCAGACAACACTGACAGATGAGTAGATCAGGCAACACTGGTAGATGAGTAGATCAGGCAACACTGGTAGATGAGTAGATCAGGCAATACTGGTAGATGAGTAGATCAGGCAATACTGGTAGATGAGTAGATCAGGCAACACTGGCAGATGAGTATATCAGGCAATACTGGTAAATGAGTAGATCAGGCAATACTGGTAGATGAGTAGATCAGACAACACTGGCAGATGAGTAGATCAGGCAACACTGGTAGATGAGTAGATCAGGCATTACTGGTAGATGAGTAGATCAGACAACACTGGTAGATGAGTAGATCAGGCAACACTGGTAGATGAGTAGATCAGGCAATACTGGTAGATGAGTAGATCAGGCAATACTGGTAGATGAGTAGATCAGGCAACACTGGTAGATGAGTAGATCATATATATATATATATATATATATATACACACACACACAAAAGGGGCGTTTATGTATATATGCGTGTATATGAGTGGAAGGGCCCATTCTTCGTCTGTTTCCTGGCGCTATCTCGCTGACGCGGGAAACAGCGATTATGTTTAATAATAATAATAATAATTATAATAATTTTTTTTTTTTTTTTTTTTTTTTTTCTTTGTCGCTGTCTCCCGCGTTTGCGAGGTAGCGCAAGGAAACAGACGAAAGAAATGGCCCAACCCCCCCCCCCATACACATGTACATACACACGTCCACACACGCAAATATACATACCTACACAGCTTTCCATGGTTTACCCCAGACGCTTCACATGCCTTGCTTCAATCCACTGACAGCACGTCAACCCCTGTATACCACATGACTCCAATTCACTCTATTTCTTGCCCTCCTTTCACCCTCCTGCTGTTCAGGCCCCGATCACACAAAATCTTTTTCACTCCATCTTTCCACCTCCAATTTGGTCTCCCTCTTCTCCTCGTTCCCTCCACCTCCGACACATATATCCTCTTGGTCAATCTCTCCTCACTCATTCTTCCATGTGCCCAACCATTTCAAAACACCCTCTTCTGCTCTCTCAACCACGCTCTTTTTATTTCCACACATCTCTCTTACCCTTACGTTACTTACTCGATCAAACCACCTCACACCACACTTGTCCTCAAACATCTCATTTCCAGCACATCCATCCTCCTGCGCACATCTCTATCCATAGCCCACGCCTCGCAACCATACAGCATTGTTGGAACCACTATTCCCTCAAACATACCCATTTTTGCTTTCCGAGATAATGTTCTCGACTTCCACACATTTTTCAAGGCTCCCAAAATTTTCGCCCCCTCCCCCACCCTATGACCCACTTCCGCTTCCATGGTTCCATCCGCTGACAGATCCACTCCCAGATATCTAAAACACTTCACTTCTCCAGTTTTTCTCCAATCAAACTCACCTCCCAATTGACTTGACCCTCACCCCTACTGTACCTAATAACCTTGCTCTTATTCACATTTACTCTCAACTTTCTTCTTCCACACACTTTACCAAACTCAGTCACCAGCTTCTGCAGTTTCTCACATGAATCAGCCACCAGCGCTGTATCATCAGCGAACAACAACTGACTCACTTCCCAAGCTCTCTCATCCCCAACAGACTTCATACTTGCCCCTCTTTCCAGGACTCTTGCATTTACCTCCCTTACAACCCCATCCATAAACAAATTAAACAACCATGGAGACATCACACACCCCTGCCGCAAACCTACATTCATGAGAACCAATCACTTTCCTCTCTTCCTACACGTACACATGCCTTACATCCTCGATAAAAACTTTTCACTGCTTCTAAACACTTTCCTCCCACACATATATTCTTAATACCTTCCACAGAGCATCTCTATCAACTCTATCATATGCCTTCTCCAGATCCATAAATGCTACATACAAATCCATTTGCTTTTCTAAGTATTTCTCACATACATTCTTCAAAGCAAACACCTGATCCACACATCCTCTACCACTTCTGAAACCGCACTGCTCTTCCCCAATCTGATGCTCTGTACATGCCTTCACCCTCTCAATCAACACCCTCCCATATAATTTACCAGGAATACTCAACAAACTTATACCTCTGTAATTTGAGCACTCACTCTTAATAATAATAATAATAATAATAATAATAATAATACCAGGGCATAGAGGTGACTGACAAGAGACGAGTTACAGTCTGTGAGGATATGATATCAGTCATCCACTTTTTTAATTAAATGAGATAAAGAAATTATTTATAAATAAATAAAGATGGGGGAGTGTGGGGGGGTCAAGTCTGGATAATTGGACGGAAGTCGTGTGGGATAATTATACAGCAAATTATCAATTACTGTAAGAGAAAAAGCTTCGCCTATTTGGACCAAATCCTTTATATATATATAAACTTATGTATAAATCCTTTATATATATAAACTCATATAAACACACCTTCACGATCTAATATTTCTCAGTTAGCATCTAATTAATCTCTCATTAAAACTCTAATCACTTCTTAAATCTATTAATACTGCTTAGATTTACACACACGGATCTATATATATATATATATATATATATATATATATATATATATATACACTGCATACGGGGAGATAGATAGATAGATAAATAGACACAGATAGATAGATAGATGAGATACGGTTCGTGAGGGACTCCGGGGGGCGTGGCGCTCCTGTGGGAGTGAGGTTGCACAAGGGCCTTGCCCCAGCCTTCAGCAACTGGGTCAAGGCCTCGTGTCTGTGTGGGTAGTAACACTACCGTTAAGGCGAAGGTCAAGGCTCACACAGCCGCCATATTTGTGTCGCCGCTCCATTAAGTAAATGTGGATCGTACGCCCGGCACCCCAGCGATGCCTCCTTCAGGATAAATAACACATAACTCATCACTCCATAGGTGGATTTAAATACAAATATATGGCAAATATATATATATATACATTTCTAGATGAAGATAAACATTTAGTTTGGTAAGTGTTCTGAAGCGATGGATGACGAGAGAGAGATGTGGGCGAGACTGAAGTCGTGCGTGAGGCAGCGCGTCCAGCGGGCGGGCCCGGCAGCAACAGCAGCACACGCGCCATATTTATTTTTTGCCTTTTTAACTCCGTTTCCGCCTCTGTCTCTCTCATGGATGGGAAGGGAGCGAGAGGAGGTTCATTAACAAATATACAAACCCGAAGAAGAAGTGATGGCTACTGGGTTAGAAATATAGCAAAAAAAATATAATAAAAATGATGTACGATATGTAAAATTATAAGTTATAAACTGACATCTTAATTAATCATATTTTATTTCGCCGTTTTTAAGACCTGTTGGTGCTCATATATGCCTCGATAGACATATATATGTTGCTACAGAGAGAGTTTTGTGAATGCGTGTCAGCTGCATCATACAATCATGCAATATGGCTTATAAAACAGACGCGAGGGCGTGGGCAATGCCAGGGTTGGAAACCAGCCATGTTTAATTACCACTGGCAGGCTCAAGTGTTTAACCATCTGTGTTAACGGAGAGAGGTTTTAACACTCGTGTTATCACACTTTTAACCTTTCATCTATCTATCTATCTTTAATAAACCTATCTTCATCCTGACTTATCTTTAATAAACCTATCTTCATCCTAGCTATCTTCAATAAACCCATTTACATCTTGACTATCTACAATAAACCCATCTACATCCTGACTACCTTTAATAAACCCATTTACATCCTGACTATCTTCAATAAACCCATTTACATCCTGACTATACAATAAACCCATCTTCATCCTGAGTATCTACTATAAACCCATCTACATCCTGACTATCTACAATAAACCCATTTACATCCTATCTACAATAAACCCATCTTCATCCTGATTATCTACTATAAACCCATCTATATCCTATCTACAATAAACCCATTTACATCCTGACTATCTACAATAAACCCATCTACTTCCTGTTTATCTTCAATAAACCCATTTACATCCTGACTATTTACAATAAACCCATTTACATCCTGACTATCTACAATAAACCCATTTACATCCTGACTATCTACAATAAACCCATTTACATCCTGACTATCTACAATAAACCCATCTACTTCCTGATCATCTTCAATAAACCCATCTACTTCCTGTTTATCTTCAATAAACCCATTTACATCCTGACTATCTACAATAAACCCATTTACATCCTGACTATCTACAATAAACCCATCTACATCCTCTTCATCCTGACTATCTACAATAAACCCATTTACATCCTGACTATGTACAATAAACCCATTTACATCCAAACTATCTACAACAAACCCATCTACATCTTGACTCTCTACATCCTGACTACCTCCAATCAAGCCATCTACATCCTGACTACCTCCAATCAAGCCATCTACATCCTGACTACCTCCAATCAAGCCATCTAATCCTGACTACCTCCAATCAAGCCATCTACATCCTGCCTACCGTGAGATCCTTCAGTGCTTCTGCAGTATGTGTGGCTGGGCTGCGCAAGCACCAGTTTTCTGCGCACGGTAACACCATCTCCCTCCGGTAAATATGAGAGCGCTACAATAATACAATAATACATTCAACATCTTCGTTTCAACTGCAATGATTTACCGGCTGTGTATCGCGCTGGCGCTCTCGGTGCTGGTGCTGCAGGGGAGCACGGCGCTCCTGCACCACCGGGTCAAGCTCAGGCTCGAGCGGGTCGAGCCCTTGGTGTACAAGCAGTACCTCCTTCGCTCCTTCCTCTCCTGGCTGCCCCTGGTGAAGCGGTGGGTCGAGCCGCAGGAGGCGAACCTGTGGTCCACGGAGGGCCCGGCGGACCCCAGCTTCCCGTGGAGCGACGTGCCCCTCGTGGGCCACGTCATGAAGGCCATCAGCGACTACCACAGGCTGAACATCTTCAGGAGGTACCTGGGGATCGCGGTGATGGGCGAGCACACCACCTTCCAGCTGCTGGCCATGGCGCAGGCCTACTTCGTCTCCGTGACCATCCTCTTCTACAGCGTCCTCAGGCGGTTCTCCGTCCGCGTCCAGTGGCGGGAGCTCCCGCAGGACCGCATGTGCCCCTGGCACAACTACTCCTCCGCCTTCGAGCCCCTGTCCGACGACGAAGAAGGGGAAGAAGAAGAAGAGGACAAGGAGGAGGAGAAGAAGGAGGAGGAGGAGACCATCCCCACAAACGAAGGGGTCACAGCCGGGTATGAGGCCCGTCAGCCGCCCGTTACGGGCGTCCTGTCGGATACGAAGGGCGTCCCCGTCAGGTTACACTTCAACATGTACCTCCGGACGGGGTACCACAGCGTGGCCGACCAGGCTTACCTGAGGTCAATCCTTGTGACCACTAACGTCCCAATCGAGTACGGGACGCTCAGGGACCTGCTCAAGGACACCGTCTTCTCCGTGCACGTCATGTCCTACTCACACATCGACTTCCTCTACTACGTCAGGGACGTCGTCTACGACTTCGCCCAGAGGCATGGCAACGGCAACTACTCCGTGAAGACCATTAACATCCCGATGTGGGTCTGACCCATAGGGGGTCCCTATGTGGGTCTGACCCATGGGTAGGTCCCTATGTGGGTCTGACCCATGCGGGGTCCCTATGTGGGTCTGACCCATGGGGGGTCCCTATGTGGGTCTGACCCATGGGTAGGTCCCTATGTGGGTCTGACCCATGGGTAGGTCCCTATGTGGGTCTGACCCATGGGTGGGTCCCTATGTGGGTCTGACCCATGGGTGGGTCCCTATGTGGGTCTGACCCATGGGTACGTCCCTATGTGGGTCTGACCCATGGGTAGGTCCCTATGTGGGTCTGACCCATGGGTAGGTCCCTATGTGGGTCTGACCCATGGGTAGGTCCCTATGTGGGTCTGACCCATGGGTAGGTCCCTATGTGGGTCTGACCCATGGGTAGGTCCCTATGTGGGTCTGACCCATGGGGTGGTCCCTATGTGGGTCTGACCCATGGGGGGGTCTTCATGTAATTTCACTTTATTCTTGTATTGTATCACGACAAAATAATAACTTTTGCGAGGCAGCGCAAGGAAAGAGGCGAACGAATGGCCCAACCCATCCACATATATGGCGATCCTGGCTGGCTGGCGAGCCAGCCAGCCAGGATCGCCAGCTAGCCAGCCAGGATCGCCAGCTAGCCAGCCAGGATCGCCAGCTAGTCAGCCAGCCAGGATCGCCAGCTAGCCAGCCAGGATCGCCAGCCAGCCGATCCTGGGTGGCTGGCTAGCTGGCGATCCTGGGTGGCTGGGTGGCGATCCTGGCTGGCTGGCTGGCTGGCTAGAGAGCCAGGATCGCCAGCCAGCCAGCCAGGATCGCAAGCCAGCCAGGATCACCAGCCAGCCAGCCAGGATCGCCAGCCAGCCAGCCAGCCAGGATCTATGGCTGGCTGGCTAGCTGGCGATCCTGGCTGGCTAGCTGGCGATCCTGGCTGGCTGGCTGGCTAGCTAGCTGGCGATCCTGGCTGGCGATCCTGGCTGGCTAGCTGGCGATCCTGGCTGGCTAGCTGGCGATCCTGGCTGGCTGGCTGGCGATCCTGGCTGGCTAGCTGGCGATCCTGGCTGGCTGGCTGGCGATCCTGGCTGGCTGGCTGGCGATCCTGGCTAGCTGGCGAGCCTGGCTGGCGATCCTGGCTGGCTGGCAAGCTGGCGATGCTGGCTAGCTGGCGATCCTGGCTGGCTGGCTGGGTGGAGATCCTGGGTGGCTGGCTGGCTGGCGATCCTGGGTGGCTGGCTGGCTGGCGATCCTGGCTCTCTATCCAGCTAGCCAGCCAGGATCGCCAGGCAGCCAGCCAGGATCCGCCAGGCAGCCAGCCAGGATCGCCAGCTAGCCAGCCAGCCATCCAGGATCTATGGCTGGCTGGCTAGCTGGCGATCCTGGCTGGCTAGCTGGCGATCCTGGCTAGCTGGCGATCCTGGCTGGCTGGCTAGCTGGCGATCCTGGTTGGCTGTCTAGCTGGCGATCCTGGCTGGCTGGCTGGCTGGCGATCCTGGCTGGCTGGGTGGCGATCCTGGCTGGCTGGCGATCCTGGCTGGCTGGCGATCCTGGTTGGCTGGCGATCCTGGCTGGCTAGCTGGCGATCCTGGCTGGCTGGCTAGCTGGCGATCCTGGTTGGCTGTCTAGCTGGCGATCCTGGCTGGCTGGCGATCCTGGCTGCGCTGGGTGGCGATCCTGGCTGGCTGGCGATCCTGGCAGACTGGCTGGCTGGCGATCTTGGTCTGGCTGGCTGGCTAGAGAGCCAGGATCGCCAGCAGCCAGGATCGCCAGCCAGCCAGCCAGTATCGCCAGCCAGCCAGCCAGGATCGCCAGCCAGCCAGGATCGCCAGCTAGCCAGCCAGGATCGCCAGCCAGCCAGGATCGCCACCCCAGGATCTATGGCTGGCTGGCTAGCTGGCGATCCTGGCTGGCTAGCTGGAGATCCTGGCTGGCTGGCTGGCGATCCTGGTTGGCTGGCTAGCTGGCGATCCTGGCTGGCGATCCTGGCTGGCTGGCTAGCTGGCGATCCTGGCTGGCTGTCCAGCTGGCGATCGTGGCTGGCTGGCGATTATGGGTGGCTGGGTGGCGATCCTGGCTGGCTGGCGATCCTGGCAGACTGGCTGGCTAGAGAGCCAGGATCGCCAGCCAGCCAGCCAGCCAGGATCTATGGCTGGCTGGCTAGCTGGCGATCCTGGCCTGCTAGCTGGCGATCCTGGCTGGCTAGTTGGCGATCCTGGCTGGCTGGCTAGCTGGCGAGCCTGGCTGGCGATCCTGGCTAGCTGGCGATCCTGGCTGGCTGGCGAGCCTGGCTAGCTGGCGATCCTGGCTAGCTGGCGATCCTGGCTGGCTGGCTAGCTGGCGATCCTGGCTCTCTAGCCAGCCAGCCAGCCAGGATCGCCAGATAGCCAGCCAGCCAGCCCGGATCGCCAGCCAGGATCGCCAGCCAGCCAGGATCGCCAGCCAGACAGCAGGATCGCCAGCCAGCCAGCCAGCCAGGATCTATGGCTGGCTGGCGATCCTAGCTGGCTGGGTGGCTAGCTGGCGATCCTGGCTGGCTGGCTAGCTAGCGATCCTGGCTGGCTAGCTGGCGATCCTGGCTGGCTGGCTAGCTGGCGATCCTGGCTGGCTGGCTGGCTGCGATCCTGGCTGGCTGGCTAGCTGGCGATCCTGGCTGGGTGGCGATCCTGGGTGGCTGGCTGGCTGGCGAACCTGGCTCTCTAGCCAGCCAGCCAGCAGGTCGCAGCCATCCAGCCAGGATCGCAGCCAGCCAGCCAGGATCTATGGCTAGCGATCCTGGCTGGATGGCTGGCGATCCTGGCTGGCTGGCTAGCTGGCGATCCTGGCTGGCAGACTAGCTGGCGATCCTGACTGGCTAGCTGGCGATCCTGGCTGGCTGGCTGGGTGGCGATCCTGGGTGGCTGGCTGACTGGCGATCCTAGCTCTCTAGCCAGCCAGGATCGCCAGCTGGCTAGCTAGCGATCCTGGCTGGCTAGCTGGCGATCCTGGCTGGCTAGCTGGCGATCCTGGCTGGCTAACAGGCGATCCTGGCTGGCTAGCTGGCGATCCTGGCTGGCTGGCTAGCTGGCGATCCTGGCTTGCTGGCTAGCTGGCGATCCTGGCTGGCTGGCTAGCTGGCGATCCTGGGTGGCTGGGTGGCGATCCTGGCTGGCTGGCTGGCTGGCGATCTTGGCTGGCTGGCTGGCTAGAGAGCCAGAATCGCCAGCCAGCCAGCCACCCAGGATCGCCAGCCAGCCAGGATCTATGGCTGGCTGGCTAGCTGGCGATCCTGGCTGGCTGGCTAGCTGGCGATCCTGGCTGGCTAGCTGGCGATCCTAGCTGGCTGGCTGGCTGGCGATCCTGGCTGGCTGGCTGGCGATGCTGGCTGGCTGGCGATCCTGGCTGGCTGGCTGGGTGGCGATCCTGGCTGGCTGGCGATCCTGGCTCTCTAGCCAGGATCGCCACGAGACCATGACCGACACGAGACCATGACCGCACTGTCGACCAGACACGAGACCATAATTGATCGCTTTTTCCCTGACTGAAGTGCTTTTGCGTGTGTGTGTGTGTGTGTGTGTACCTTTGGACCATTGGACCGTCGACCAAACACGAGACCATGATTGGACCGTCGACCAGACACGAGACCATGATTGGACCGTCGACCAGACACGAGACCATGATTGGACACGAGACCATGATTGGACCGTCGACCAGACACGAGACCATGACTACACTGTCGACCAGACACGAGATCATGATTGGACTGTCGACCAGACACGAGACCATGATTGGACCGTCGACCAGACACGAGACCAATGCCGTACCAGCACAGCCATGATACACTGTCGACCAGACACGAGATCATGATTGGACGTCGACAGACACGGACCTGATGGCGTGACGACGGACCAGATACCTGTCGACGAACGGATCATGATTGGACCGTCGACACACGAGACATGATGACGTCGAGACCGAGACCATGATTGGACCGTCGACCAGACACGAGACCATGATTGGACCGTCGACCAGACACGAGACCATGACTACACTGTCGACCAGACACGAGACCATGATTGGACTGTGAAGTGTGGAGGTGGTGTGCGTGGTGGTGTGTGTGATAATGAAGTGTGGTGATGAAGCGTGGTGGTGAAGTGTGGTGGGGAAGTGTGGTGGTGTAGTGTGGTAGTAGTTTGTTGGTGAAGTGTGGTGGCGTAGTGTGGTGGTGGTGAAGTGTGGTGGTGTAGTGTGGTAGTAGTTTGTTGGTGAAGTGTGGTGGTGTAGTGTGGAAGTGTGGTGGTGTAGTGTGGTGGTGGTGAAGTGTGGTGGTGTAGTGTGGAAGTGTGGTGTGGTGAAGTGTGGTGGGAAGTGTGGTGGTGTAGTGTGGTAGTGTAGTTGGTGTATGTGTGAAGTGTGGTGGTCGGTGAAGTGTGGTGGTGGTGAAGTGTGGTGGTGGTAGTGTGGTGGGTAAGTGTGGTGGTGGTAAGGTGGTGGTGGAAGTGTGGTGGGGTGAAGTGTGGTGGTGTGTAGTGTGGAGTGTGGTGGTGGTGAAGGTGTGGTGGTGTAGTGTGGAAGTGTGTGGTGGTTGTAGTGTGAAGTGTGGTGGGTGAAGTGTGGTGGTGTAGTGTGGTAGTGTGTGTTGGTGGTGAAGTGTGGTGGGCGTGTGTGGTGGTGGTGAGTGTGGTGGGTAGTGTGGAAGTGTGGTGGTGGTGAGTGTGGTGGCGTAGTGTGGTGTAGTTCGGTGGTGAAGTGTGGTGGTGGTGTGGAAGTGTGGCGGTGGTGAAGTGTGTGTGGTGAGTTGGTGGTGGTGAAGTGTGGTGGTGGTGAAGTGTGGTGGGAGTGTGGTGTGTAGTGGGAAGTGTGGTGGTGTGATGTGTGGTTGGGAAGTGTGGTGGTGTAGTGTGGTAGTAGTTTGTTGGTGAAGTGGTGGTGGGAAGTGTGGTGGTGGTGAAGTGTGGTGGTGTAGTGTGGAAGTGTGGTGGTGGTGAAGCGTGGTGTGTGGTGAGTGTGGTGGTGGGGAAGTGTGGTGGTGTAGTGTGGTAGTAGTTTGTTGGTGAAGTGTGGTGGCGTAGTGTGGTGGTGGTGAAGTGTGGTGGTGTAGTGTGGAAGTGTGGTGGTGTAGTGTGGTGGTGGTGAAGTGTGGTGGTGTAGTGTGGAAGTGTGGTGGTGGTGAAGTTGTGGTGAGGGAAGTGTGGTGGTGTAGTTGAAGTGTGGTGGTGGGTAAGTGTGGTGGGGGGAAGTGTGGTGGTGTATGTGTGGTAGTAGTTTGTTGGTGAATGTGGTGGCGTAGTGTGGGTGGTGGGAAGTGTGGTGGTGTTGTAGTGTGGAAGTGTGGTGGTGGTGAAGTGTGGTGGGTAGTGTGGTGTAGTGTGGTGGTGAAGTGTGGTGGGGTGTGAGTGTGAGGCGGTGGTGGAAGTGTTGGTGGTGAGTGAAGTGTGGTGGTGTAGTGTGGAAGGTGAGGTGGTGGTGAAGTGTGGTGGGGAAGTGTGGTGGTGTAGTGTGGAAGTGTGGTGGTGGTGAAGTGTGGTGGGGTAAGTGTGGTGGTGTAGTGTGGGTAGTAGTTTGTTGGTGAAGTGTGGTGGTGTAGTGTGGAAGTGTGGTGGTGTAGTGTGGAAGTGTGGTGGTGTAGTGTGGTGGTGGTGAAGTGTGGTGGTGTAGTGTGGAAGTGTGGTGGTGGTGAAGTGTGGTGGGGAAGTGTGGTGGTGTAGTGTGGAAGTGTGGTGGTGGTGAAGCGTGGTGGTGTGTGTGGAAGTGTGGTGGTGTGAAGTGTGGTGTGTAGTGTGGAAGTGTGTGGTGAAGTGTGGGTGTAGGTGGAGTGTGGTGGTGTGAATTGTGGTTAGTGTGGAAGTGTGGTGTGTGAAGTGTGGTGGGGATGGTGGTGTTGTGTAGTAGTTTTTGTGAGTGTGGTGGGAGTGTGGTAGTGTGGTGTGTGGTGAAGTGTGGTGGTGTGAGTGTGTGGGTAGTTGGTATTGGAGTGTGGTGGTGGAATGTGGGGTAGTGTGGGGGAAGTGGGGGGAGTGTGGTGTGGTGGTGTGTGGAAGTGGGTGTGGTGAAGTGTGTGGTGAGTGTGTGGAGTGTGGTGTGTAGTGTGGAGTGTGTTGGTGAGTGTGGTGGCGTAGTGTGGTGTGGGAAGTGTGGTGGTGTAGTGTGAGTGTTGTTGGTGAGGTGGTGGGTAGTGGGGTGTGGTGGTGGTGTGGAGTGTGTGGTGTAGTTGGGTGAAGTGTGGGTGGTATGTGTGGTGGTGAAGTGGGGGTAGGTGGAGTGTGTGGTGTAGTGTGGAGTGGTGGTGGGAGTGTGGTGGTGTAGTGTGGAGGTTTGTGGTGAGTGTGGTGGTGTGTGGGGTGGAAGTGTGGGGTGTATGTGGTGGGGGTGTGGGTGTGTAGTGTGGTGGTTGTGTGAATGTGGTGGGTAGGTGGTGGGAGGTGGTGGTGTAGTGGGGGTGTGGGAAGGTGGTGGGTTGGTGAGTTGGTGGTGAGTGTGGTGGTGGTGAGTGGGGGTGGAGTGGTGGTGGTGAGTGTGGTGGTGGTGTGGGGTGTGGGGTGGGTGGGGGAGTGGGGTTAGTGTGGAAGTTGTGGTGTGTGTGAGTGTGGTGGGAAGTGTGGTGGTGTAGTGGGTGGTTGTTGGAGTGTGGTGGTGTGTGTGGAAGTGTGGTGGGGTGAGTGTGAAGTTGGTGTGTAGTGTGGAGGTGGTGAGTGTGGTGGTGTTGTGGAGTGTGGTGGTGGTGAAGTGTGGTGGGGAAGTGTGGTGTGTAGTGTGGAGTGTTGGTAGGTGGTGGCGTGTGTGGTGGGGTGAAGTGTGGTGGTGTAGTGTGGGTGGTGTAGTGTGGAAGTGTGGTGGTGGTGTGGGTGAGTGTGAAGTGTGTGGTGGGAAGTTGGTGGTGTAGTGTGGAAGTGGTGGTGGTGAAGTGTGGTGGAGTGTGGTGTGATAGTGTGGTAGTGTTGTGAAGTGTGGTCGTAGTGTGGTGGTGGTGAAGTGTGGTGGTGTAGTGTGGAGTGTGGTGGTGTAGTGTGGGGCTAGTGTGGTGTAGTTGGTGGTGAAGTGTGGTGGTGGTGAAGTGTGGTGGTGAAGTGTGTGGGTGAAGTGTGTGGTGGTGAAGTGTGGTGGTGGTGAAGTGTGGTGGGGAGTGTGGTGGTGTAGTGTGAGTTGGTGGTAGTGAAGGTGGTGGGGAAGTGTGGTGGTGTATGTGGTAGTAGTTTGTTGGTGAAGTGTGTGGCGTAGGTGGTGGTGGTGAGTGTGGTGGTGTAGTGTGAAGTGTGGTGGTGGTGAAGTGTGGTGGTGTAGTGTGGAAGTGTGGTGGTGGTGAAGTGTGGTGGGGAAGTGTGGTGGTGTAGTGTGGTAGTAGTTTGTTGGTGAAGTGTGGTGGCGTAGTGTGGTGGTGGTGAAGTGTGGTGGTGTAGTGTGGAAGTGTGGTGGTGGTGAAGTGTGGTGGCGTAGTGTAGTGTAGTTCGGTGGTGAAGTGTGGTGGTGGTGAAGTGTGGCGGTGGTGAAGTGTGTGGTGGTGGTGAAGTGTGGTGGTGTAGTGTGGAAGTGTGGTGGTGGTGAAGTGTGGTGGCGTAGTGTGGTGGTGGTGAAGTGTGGTGGTGTAGTGTGGAAGTGTGGTGGTGTAGTGTGGAAGTGTGGTGGTGGTGAAGTGTGGTGGCGTAGTGTGGTGGTGGTGAAGTGTGGTGGTGGTGAAGCGTGGTGGTGTAGTGTGGAAGTGTGGTGGTGGTGAAGTGTGGTGGTGTAGTGTGGAAGTGTGGTGGTGGGGAAGTGTGGTGGTGTAGTGTGGTAGTAGTTTGTTGGTGAAGTGTGGTGGCGTAGTGTGGTGGTGGTGAAGTGTGGTGGTGTAGTGTGGAAGTGTGGTGGTGTAGTGTGGAAGTGTGGTGGTGGTGAAGTGTGGTGGCGTAGTGTGGTGTAGTTCGGTGGTGAAGTGTGGTGGTGGTGAAGTGTGGCGGTGGTGAAGTGTGGTGGTCTGACCTCACCACGCCAAATGGCGTCGCTACGTCTCTTCGATGTATATAAACTGACTGTTATATTTGGCTGGTATTGCAGTGGAATTTATATATATATATATATATATATATATATCATTATTATTATTTTGCTCATATGTGATCATATGTGTGACAGCAGACTCATATAAGTTCGTTAATCCCATTGAACAACAATACGTGATCTTCCTCACCTCACACGGGCCCACAGCTCACACGGGCCCACAGCTCACACGAGCCACAGTACACGGCCAAGTCATACGGGCCCAAGCTCATACGGGCCCACGCTCACACGGCCACAGCTCACACGAGCCCACAGCTCACACGGGCCCAACTCACACGAGCCCACGTCTACGGGCCCACAGCTCACACGAGCCCACAGCTCACACGGACCCACAGCTCACACGGGCCCACAGCTCACACGAGCCCACAGCTCATACGGGCCCAACTACAGGGCCACAGCTCACGAGCCTACAGCTCACACGGGCCCACAGCTCATACGGGCCCACAGCTCACACGAGCCCACAGCTCACACGGGCCCACAGCTCATACGGGCCCACAGCTCACACGGGCCCACAGCTCACACGAGCCTACAGCTCACACGGGCCCACAGCTCATACGGGCCCACAGCTCACACGAGCCCACAGCTCACACGGGCCCACGGCTCATACGGGCCCACAGCTCACACGGGCCTACAGCTCACACGGGCCTACAGCTCACACGGGCCCACACCTCACACAGGCCCACACCTCACACAGGCCTACACCTCACACAGGCCCACACCTCACACGGGCCCACACCTCACATCGGGCCCACACCTCACACGGGCCCACACCTCACACAGGCCCACACCTCACACGGGCCCACACCTCACACGGGCCCACACCTCACATGGGCCCACACCTCACATGGGCCCACACCTCACACGGGCCCACACCTCACATGGGCCCACACCTCACATGGGCCCACACCTCACACGGGCCCACACCTCACACGGGCCCACACCTCACACTGGCCCACACCTCACACGGGCCCACACCAGGACACGATGGTCTCCTCCCCACCACACAGCCAGTGGCTGACTGACTGGCTGACTGGATGGCTGGCTGACTGGCTGACAGTGTGACTGGCTGGCTGACTGGTCAGGGCGCGTATCCACCACCACCACACTGGAAGGTGGTGGTGGTGAGGGCCCGGCGGGGGGCCCGAGGGCGCCTCGTCACGGCGATGGTGTAGGTCTGAGGACAGGGTATCGAACACGTGTATCCAGGACTTCTCCGTCACCATGATAGTGCCGTAATGACGGGGCGGGGCGGGGCGGGGCGGGGCGGAGCGCACATTTGGCCCGCCTTCCTCACCCACTCTGACCACCACGTGTGTCTATCTATCTATCTATCTATCTTTCTATCTATCTATCTATCTATCTATCTATCTATCTTATCTATCTATCTATCTATATATATATATATATATATATATTTTATATATATATTATATATTATTATATATATTTTCTATGAGTCCACGGGGAAAATGAAACACGAAAAGTTCCCAAGTGCACTTTCGTGCAATAATCACATCATATTATATATATATATATATATATATATATATATATATATTTTCTTTTTCTTTCATACTATTCGCCATTTCCCGCATTAGCAAGGTAGCGTTAAGAACAGAGGACTGGGCCTCTGAGGGAATATCCTCACCTGGCCCCCTTCTCTGTTCCTTCTTTTGGAAAATTGAAAAAAACAAGAGGGGAGGATTTCCAGCCCCCCGCTCCCTCCCCTTTTAGTCACCTTCTACGACACGCAGGGAATACGTGGCAAGTATTCTTTCTCCCCTACCCCCACCCAGGGATAATATTATATATATATATATATATATATATATATATATATATATATATATATATATTATATTGTATATGTATATGTACATTATATATATATATATATTATATATATATTATATATATATATATATATATATTATAATATACATATATATAATATATATATATATATATATATATTATATATATATATACCCCAAAAAAGATACACATAATCTATTTTTGCATATCTGTTCATAGACTTCACGAACGAAGTGAAGGTTTAATTCTAGAACTTCATTTGCATAATGTCCGGTATTTCTCTTTATCTCGAGACATCGGACTTTTGAAAGGTAGCTCAACCACTGATGTTTTGATGTGGGAAGGCGGACGCGCCAACCGAAAGTTAAAGTTAAAGTTAAAGTTAAAGTTAAAGTTATGGCGCAAGTCGAACTAAATATGAAAGCTTCAAGGATGTAAGATAAAGGAAAATTCCTTCGTAGACATAACTGGTGCGTGGTAATATACCCAAACGCTGAGGTGGCTTATATATATATACCTAACCAGGCATTATGGCTGTGTTACATAAGGCTTAATCTCGCCTGCCTGGTTCTGTTTGGGCCTATCAGCAACAGCCTTCTCCACGTAGTCAAGATCATTATCACATCACCACGTGTATATATGTACACCGTCTCCACGTAGTCAAGATCATTATCACATCACCACGTGTATATATGTACACCGTCTCCACGTAGTCAAGATCATTATCACATCACCACGTGTATATATGTACACCGTCTCCACGTAGTCAAGATCATTATCACATCACCACGTGTATATATGTACACCGTCTCCACGTAGTCAAGATCATTATCACATCACCACGTGTATATATGTACACCGTCTCCACGTAGTCAAGATCATTATCACATCACCACGTGTATATATGTACACCGTCTCCACGTAGTCAAGATCATTATCACATCACCACGTGTATATATGTACACCGTCTCCACGTAGTCAAGATCATTATCACATCACCACGTGTATATATGTACACCGTCTCCACGTAGTCAAGATCATGATCATAGCACCACGTGTATATATATACCGTCTTCACGTGGTCAAGATCATGATCATAACACCACGTGTATATATGTACACCTTCACGTGGTCAAGATCATGATCATAGCACCACGTGCATATGTACACCTTCTTCACGTGGTCAAGATCATGATCATAACACCACGTGCATATGTACACCTTCTTCACGTGGTCAAGATCATTATCATAACACCACGTGCATATATATACACCTTCTCCACGTGGTCAAGATCATCATCATAACACCACGTGCATATATATACACCTTCTCCACGTGGTCAAGATCATTATCATAACACCACGTGCATATATATACACCTTCTTCACGTGGTCAAATCATTATCATATCACCACGTGCATATATATACACCTTCTCCACGTGGTCAAGATCATTATCATAACACCACGTGCATATATACACCTTCTCCACGTGGTCAAGATTATTATCATAACACCACGTGCATATATACACCTTCTCCACGTGGTGAAGATCATTATCATAACACCACGTGCATATGTACACCTTCACGTGGTCAAGATCATTATCATAACACCACGTGCATATATACACCTTCTCCACGTGGTCAAGATTATTATCATATCACCACGTGTATATATGTACACTGTCACTATGTACGTGGCGGGGGGGGGGGGGGGCGTTGTTAACCACTCTCTTCCCCCTACACCACCTCCACCCCCCTTGCTGAGGAGGGAGGGGTAGAGGGGAAAGGAGGGGTAGAGGGGAAAGGAGGACGAGAGGAGGTGGGGGAAGCATTCACGTTTTCTATCTCCCCTCCCCTCTGCCCCTCCCCTACAATTTAGCGTCTCCCCCTCCCTCCCCTCCTTTCCCCTCCCCCCTCCAACACAAGGTCAAATATACCGTTAAACTTTCCCTCGCACACACACACACACACACACACACACACAATATATATATAATATATATATATTATATATATATATATATATATATATTTCATTATTATTATTTTGCTTTGTCGCTGTCTCCCGCGTTAGCGAGGTAGCGCAAGGAAACAGACGAAAAGAAATGGCCCAACCCACCCCCATACACATGTATATACATACACGTCCACACACGCAAATATACATACCTATACATCTCAATGTACACACATATACACACACAGACACATACATATATACACCATGTACATAATTCACACTGTCTGCCTTTATTCATTCCACATCGCCACCTCGCCACACATGGAATACCATCCCCTCCCGCCTCATGTGTGCGATGGTAGGGTGCTAGGAAAAGACAACAAAGGCCACATTCGTTCACACTCAGTCTCTAGCTGTCATGTAATAATGCACCGAAACCACAGCTCCCTTTCCACATCCAGGCCCCACACAACTTTCCATGGTTTACCCCAGACGCTTCACATGCCCTAGTTCAATCCATTGACAGCACGTCGACCCCGGTATACCACATCGTTCCAATTCACTCTATTCCTTGCACGCCTTTCACCCTCCTGCATGTTCAGGCCCCGATCACTCAAAATCTTTTTCACTCCATCTTTCCACCTCCAATTTGGTCTCCCACTTCTCCTCGTTCCCTCCACCTCTGACACATATATCCTCTTGGTCAATCTTTCCTCATTCATTCTCTCCATGTGACCAAACCATTTCAAAACACCCTCTTCTGCTCTCTCAACCACGCTCTTTTTATTTCCACACATCTCTCTTACCCTTACGTTACTTACTCGATCAAACCACTTCACACCACACATTGTCCTCAACAATCTCATTTCCAGCACATCCATCCTCCTGCGCACAACTCTATCCATAGCCCATGCCTCGCAACATACAACATTGTTGGAACCACTATTCCTTCAAACATACCATTTTTGCTTTCCGAGATTAATGTTCTCGACTTCCACACATTCTTCAAGGCTCCCAGGATTTTCGCCCCTCCCCCACCCCTATGATCCACTTCCGCTTCCATGGTTCCATCCGCTGCCAGATCCACTCCCAGATATCTAAAACACTTCACTTCCTCCAGTTTTTCTCCATTCAAACTCACCTCCCAATTGACTTGACCCTCAACCCTACTGTACCTAATAACCTTGCTCTTATTCACATTTACCAAAGCCTAGTGTTGTGAGTGGGGGCCCCCCGAGCCTAGTGTTGTGAGTGGGGGCCCCCGAGCCTAGTGTTGTGAGTGGGGGCCCCCGAGCCTAGTGTTGTGAGTGGGGGGCCCCCGAGCCTAGTGTTGTGAGTGGGGGGCCCCCGAGCCTAGTGTTGTGAGTGGGGGCCCCCCGAGCCTAGTGTTGTGAGTGGTGGGCCCCCCCGAGCCTAGTGTTGTGAGTGGGGGGCCCCCCGAGCCTAGTGTTGTGAGTGGCCCCCAAGCCTAGTGTTGTGAGTGGGGGCCCCCCCGAGCCTAGTGTTGTGAGTGGTGGCCCCCCCCGAGCCTAGTGTTGTGAGTGGGCCCCCGAGCGTAGCACGGTCGCTACACCAGGAAAAGAT
>NC_092263.1:8817348-8857348 GCF_036320965.1 Panulirus ornatus | reverse complement strand
AGTCTACATACACACTTATCTCATCCCCCACTTAAAAACAGAGATCATCCATCTCTCACTTTTGGGTCCCTCCCACACATCCACAAGCCACGTTTAAAACGGGTCATAAAAAAAAAGAAAAAAAGAGAATTTTTCACACAACACTGTAAGGAAAGCTAATGGCTCATAAGGGGCGGTTTGACGCATCTCCGAAATGGCCCTCCTCCTCCTCTCCTCCCTCCCCTTTCCTCCCCTCCACCTCTTCCTTTCCCCCCCCCGTCTGTAGTATGTGCGTCTGCCATCACCCACCCGCGCCGCTACGCTCGCTCCCGACGGGGTTGCGCGCGCGTGTGTGTGTGTGTGTGTGGGGTGTGTGTGTGTTGTATGTAAGTATGTATGAAGTAGGGGTGGTGTGTGTGGTGGTATAGTGTGTGTGGTGTTGTATGAGTTGTGGTATTGTGTGTGTGTGTGTGTATTATTGGTGGTGTTTTTGGGAGTGGGTATGTGTTGTGTGGTGTGTTGGTGTGTGTGTGTGTGTGTGTGTGTGTTGGTGTTGCGTGGTGTGTGATGTAAGTATTATGTGTGTGTGTGTGTGGGGGGGTGTGGTGTTTGTTGTGTATGTATGTAAAGTTGTATTTATGTTGTAGTATGTATGTGTTTTTGTGTGTTTTTTTTGTGGTTGTATGTTGTGGTAGGGGAAATTTTGTGTGTGTGTGTTTTGTATGTGTGTATTGTAGAGGGTGGTGGGTTTGTGTGTGTGTGTGTGTGTGTTCATCACATTTGGGCCCACTGAAAACCCCAAACATTTTATCTACAATGTAATTCAAGAAAGTAACACAAAAGTAATCTATAAAACCTTGTCCAAACACAATATGCGATTTACCGCTTAAAAGGTGTCCCTGACAGACTATTATATATATATTTATATAAAAATATATATAAAAAAAATATATATAAATATATATAAATAAAATATAAAAATAAAATAATTTCGGGTAGTCACTTGTTTCCCCATGCCGTCCTACAAAACGCCTTCTTGTATATGAACTGACTTTTTTATATAAAATTTTCTCGTACTCCCCTGTTTGATTGATTTTTACACAAAGGCACTTGGCAATTTACCGTTTTCATTTCCCTATGAACAGTGGAAGTAGCATTAAAATCAGGTCTCACAACAGACAACCCGGGCAATTTTTATGATAACTCAACTTGCTGATCATTTTAACCGGGTGCCGCCGCTGCCAGACGTACCCACCGCCACTTCTTCCTCCAACAAATATTCTGTTTATCGTGTAAACCCAAATTCTCACAAAAAGGGATAAACCAATAAATTGTTTTTTCCTCCATTGGAAATATCTAATGTATCACAGAAGTCACAAACGAACGAAAATAATGTTACGTAAAACCCTTGACGCAGATATCGTACTTTCCCTCGTATGTGAAGAACAGTTAAGTGAAGCGTCTGGCAGCGCTGCAGGATGGGAATCCCCCCCCCCCCCCCCCGCCCCCCGATAATGACCCCGATTATCCCCGTCCATCGGCATTTGGTAGCGGCGAAATCGGGACCCAACCCTCAAACCCGAAAAAGTTCGGGAAAGGGTTTTGTTAAAGGCGAAACGTCATAGAGAAAAGGGAAAAAAGCCCCCCCCCCCCCCCCTTGGGGTGTAAAATATTTTTGGGGGCAAATTGGAAAGTCTACTGCGTAAAAAATTCACGAGAACTGTAAGTTTGCTGCTAAACAGTAACTCCATAATGTACTCCCCTGATGATGTGATTATGACACAAGTGAAATTTGGGGAAATATGGGTTTCATTTCCCCCTGACCAAAGGAATATTTTATAAATATATATATATAATATAATATAATATAATATATAATAAAAAAAATAAATTTTTCAAGCGATTTTAGAAGGTAAAGTCCAAGTGATGGGGGACAACACACACACATTGTACATCTCATTAAACCATGACTCAGCAATCATAAATACATACTTCATAATACAAAAGCCCCGTATGGCCACATACATAATGTTACATAAAAATCGTCCTAAATTTACAAGAATTGTGGAATTAACAAATACGATAAGGGGCAATGTGGTTCCAAACCACAAAATAACAACTTCATCTTTTCCAACCAAAATGATCGAATTCCACAAACATAAAATTTAACTTCTGTATCCAAGAAGTTTTTATCTAAGCAATCAAAACATAATCTAAAAAACTTACACAAAAAAATATGTGGTTAAAAATCATTGTATAACATGTTTATAATAAAACTTTGGCATACAAAATCCACAAAAATCCCCAAATTTAATATCAAGATAAAAAAATAGAAAAATAAATTACCATTTTCCAAATTAAAAATTTTTTCTCCTTGTATTAATACTGTATACAAGGACCTAACGGTTTATCACATTGGGATATATCAAACATTTTTCCACAGAACCTTTGGGGTAAGAAACGTCAATTAAAGTTTTAAAACAGACACGAGCCGTAAAAACTCCCTTTTTCTACACTTAGGGCCCCCTTTTTTAAAAAATTTTTCTGCCTTCTGGGCTGCTTGTTGACTGAACGCCCAAGGGTTTGTAACCCAAACAACGGCCAGGATAGTTATATGGGGCCCACCACAGAATCACCACCAAGGACACCTCTCTTGTGTTGTAACAATCAGACGTTGTTAACAGTGGCGCAATCACGCCTCCCCAAACCCCCCCCCCTCCGTCCGAAGGACCGGTTCGAACCCTAGTTGCGCATTGTCCACATCCACCCACTGTTCTCCTCCTCCTGAACCCCTTTATAAGTCCCTTCTTTTTTTTTTCTTCCATTTATCATTATTAATTTTGGTTATCGATGGGTTTAAAGCATGATACACGTAATGATGAGAATCCATTATAACGCTATTTTCCACCTTTAACCTAACCATTTATCTATATAATGTAATTTAAGACGTCCCCATCATCACTGTACAAGGTTCGTCAGGCCCAGAGCAGCCCTTCCTCCAGCGCCAGAGAGCCGCCACTTCCTCCCCGGGCCCCGGAGCCAGCCACTTCCTCCAGCGCCCAGAGAGCCAGCCACTCCTCCCGCGCCCAGGGAGCCACCAAATCCTCCAGCGCCCAGGCAGCCAGCCACTTCCTCCAGCGCCCAGAGACCCCCCCTTCCCCAGCGCCCAGGACACCACTTCCCCCAGCGCCAGGGACCAGCCACTTTCCCCCACGCCCAGGCAGCCACACTTCCCCCCCCAGCCCAGGGAGGCCGCCACTTCCCCCAGCCCCAGGGAGGCAGCCATTTCCCTCCAGCCCCCAGCACCACCCACTTCCCTCCAGCCCCCGGGCAGCCACCATTTCCTCCAGCGCCCGGGGGAAACCCAGCCACTTCCTCCAGCGCCCAGGGAGCCAGCCACTTCCCCCAGCGCCCAGGGAGGCAGCCATTTCCCCCAGCGCCCGGGAGCCAGCCCTTCCCCCAGCGCCGGGACCACCCAAATTTCCTCCAGCGCCCAGGGAGCCAGCCACTTCCTCCAGCGCCCGGAGCCAGCCACTTCCTCCAGCGCCCAGGGAGCCAGCCACTTCCTCCAGCGCCCAGGGAGGCAGCCACTTCCTCCAGCGCCCAGGGAGCCAGCCACTTCCTCCGGGAAAGGACCAAAAACTTTCAGCGCCCAGGGGCCCCATTTCCCTCCACGCCCGGGGACCACCACCCACTTCCCCCACGCCAGGAACCACCCTTTCTCCGCGCCCGGGGACCACCCTTCCTCCAGCGCCCAGGGAGCCAGCCACTTCCTCCAGCGGCCAGGGCCGTACCACAGGGCAGGACTGGCGTGACCCGCCGTGCAGAAATATGATCCACAAATCCTTGCCAGTGTCACGACGGAAACGCCCCCCCCCCCCCCCCCCCCCCAAATTGGCCTTGAGGTACAAGGTTGAGAGCGGTACGGCTTGTAAGAGGGTTAAGCTGGGGGGCCCTTTAAACTGCCAAGGAGAACCATTACGCCATTAATCCCCAGCTCCCAGGCACGCAAGACACAGACACACACACACACACACACACACACACACACACACACACACACTTGATACCAACGTTTTAAAAACTCAGCTTGTCAGACTTCCTAGCAACCACTTCACTGATGCTCATTAAATTTCGAGAGAAGGAGAGAGAGAGAGAGAGAAGGGGAAAGAAAGAGAGAGAGAGAGAGAAAAGAGAGAGAGAGAGGTTGGTTTTGGATCGGGGTTGTGGTGATGTTTTTTCATAACCGCGTAGTTGGGGGACTTTTCCCCCTTTCTAATGGGGGAAATTATTTTTTAAACATTTATCTAAAATATGTTTATATATTTTTATTTATATTCAACGTTGCGCTGTCCCCGCGTTAGCGAGTAGCGCAAGGAGACAGACGAAAAAATGGCCCAACCCCCCCCATACCATGTAAACTACACGTCCACCCCGCACATAAAAACCCCTATCACTTCAACGTACACATACATACACATATAACACATAAATACAGGAAAGCTGTAAAATAAAGGAGTTTTTATTAAAAGGGGGTTGAGGATGTGTGCAGTAAAAGAAGGACAGTACTGGTTCCAGTGAAGATGGTCTGAGCAGGGGGGTTTTTATGTCCCCAAGCTGTTTAATACAGACATTTTTCTCCTGCGGGCCATGAAAAAAATTTAAAGGATAGATAAAAATAGAAAAAAAAAAAAGTAATAAATGGAGAGAATGCGTGAGGAAAGGTTTACCAAGAGGATAATGTGTTAAGGTGGAGGGTCGAAATGGAGACAAAAATTGGGGGTGAAAATGAGGGAAAAAAATTTTGAGTGATCGGGGCCGAACATCAGGAGGGTAAAGGCGTGCAAGGGTAAGGGGAACCGGAGCGAAGTGGTAAATGGGAAAAAAAGTGTGTCAATGACGAACCAGGGGATGTGAAACTCTGGGGGTAAAAACCCTGGGAAAAATCTGTGGGGGGCCGGATGGTCGTAGGGACTGTTTTCGGGGCATTACACATGACAAGGGAAAAACATGAGCGAATGAGGCCATTTTCTTCCCATGTTATTGGCGCTACCTTGCTAACGCGGGAAACGGCGAAACAAGTGCATGACCTGATACTAAGGTATTTACCAATCCTTCTCTCATACACTAATCTTACAAGGTATGATTATTGGATATTTGTTGTTTTTCATTGCTGATAGTGAGGGTGAAGCTGTCCCTGTAAACCAGTAGTGAGGGTGAAGCTGCCCCCTTTAAACAGTGGAGGGGGAAGCTGTCCCTGTAAAAAAGATGGGGGGTGAAGCTTCCCGTAAACCCTATGAGGTGAAAGTTGTCCGTAAACCCTAGTGAGGGGGAAGTGTCCCCCGTAAAAACCCTATGAGGGTGAAGCTGTCCCTGTAAACCAGTAGTGAGGGTGAAGCTGTCCCTGTAAACCCGTAGTGAGGGGAACTGTCCCGTAAACCAGTAGTGAGGGGGAACTGTCCCTTAAACCAAAGGGGAGGGGAAGCGTCCCCGTAAACCCTATGGGGTGAAGCGTCCCTGTAAAACCCGTAGTGAGGGTAATTGTCCCTGTAAACCCTGTGAGGGGGAAAGCTGTCCCTGAAACCGTGTGAGGGGGGAAAACCCCTGAAACCAGTAGTGGGGGGGAAGCGTCCCCGTAAACCCCGTGGAGGGTGAAGCTGTCCCTGTAAACCAGTAGTGAGGGTGAAGCTGCCCCTGTAAACCAAGGGGGGTGAAGCTGCCCCTGAAAAAACCATAGTAGGGTGAAGGCCCTTAAACCAAGAGGGTGAAGCTGTCCCTGTAAACCAGTAGTGAGGGTGAAGTTGTCCCTGTAAACCAGTAGTGGGGGTGAAGCTGCCTTAAACAGTTGGGGGTGAAGTCCCCTGAAACCCAAGTGGGGGGAAGTTTCCCCTGTAAAACCAGTAGTGGGGTGAAGCCCCTGAAAAAACCAGTTGGGGGTGAAGCCCTGAAAACCGTAGTGAGGGGGGGGAAAAAGTAACCCCTGAAAAAATAGGAGGGTGAAGTTTTAACACCTTTAAACCCCCTGAAAAACCAGTGTGGGGGGTGAAGCTGCCCTGAAAACCCAGTAGGAGGGTGAAGTTTCCCTGTAAACCGTAGTGGGGTGAAGCTCCCGTAAAACTAGTGGGGTGAAGCTCCCCGAAAACAGTAGTGAGGGTGAGCAAACCCCCCTGAAAAAAACCTAGGAGGGTGAAGCCCCCCTGAAAACCTATGAGGGTAAAACTGTCCCGAAACCCTAGTGAGGGTGGCTGTCCCTTAAACCATAGTGAGGTGAAGCTGCCCCCTGTAAACCATATGAGGTGAAGCACCCCTGTAAACCAGTAGTGAGGGTGAAGCTCCCCTGTAAACCAAGTGAGGGAAGCCCCCCTGTAAACCTGTGGGGGTGAAGCTGCCCCGTAAACCATAGTGAGGGTGAAGTGCCCCTGTAAACCAATGAGGTAATTGTCCCTGTAAACCAGTAGTGAGGGTGAAGCTGCCCCTGTAAACCAGTAGTGAGGGTGAAGCTACCCCTGTAAACCAGTAGTGAGGGTGAAGGTCCCTGTAAACCAGTAGTGAGGGTGAAGCTGCCCCTGTAAACCAGTATGGGGGTAAGCGCCCCGTAAACCATAGAGGGTGAAGCTGCCCCTGTAAACCAGTAGTGAGGGTGAAGCTGTCCCTGTAAACCAGTAGTGAGGTGAAGCTGTCCCTGTAAACCATAGTGGGTGAAGTGTCCCGAAAACCATAGGGGGGTAAGCTACCCCTGTAAACCAGTAGTGAGGGTGAAGCTGTCCCTGTAAACCAGTAGTGAGGGTGAAGCACCCCTGTAAACCAGAGTGGGGAAAACTACCCCTGTAAACCTAGTGAAGGTGAAGCTACCCCTGAAACCCCGTAGTGAGGGGAAGCTCCCCCGTAAACCATAGTGAGGGAAGTTCCCTGTAAACCAGTAGTGAGGGTGAAGCTGCCCCTGTAAACCCATTTAAAGGTGAATTGTCCCTGTAAACCATATGAAGGTAAGCGTCCCTGTAAACCATAGTGAGGGGAAGCTTCCGAAAACCTTTTATGGGGGGTGAAGCTGCCCCGTAAACCATATGATTGAAGCTGTCCCTGTAAACCAGTAGGGTGAAGTTTCGGGTATCTGTCTCAAACGATAACTGCGCCTGAACACCCGCTGGCCACGTGCCTCCCCTGCACGAGCACGTGCCTCCCCTGCAGGAGCACGTGCCTCTCCTACACGAGCACGTACCTCCCCAACAGGAGCACGTACCTCCCCAACAGGAGCACGTGCCTCCCCTGCAGGAGCACGTGCCTCCCCTGCAGGAGCACGTGCCTCCCCTGCAGGAGCACGTGCCTCCCCTACAGGAGCACGTACCTCCCCAACAGGAGCACGTGCCTCCCCTACACGGGCACGTACCTCCCCAACAGGAGCACGTACCTCCCCTACACGAGCACGTACCTCCCCAACAGGAGCACGTACCTCCCCAACAGGAGCACGTACCTCCCCAACAGGAGCACGTACCTCCCCAACAGGCACGTACCCCTCAACAGAGCACTCCTCCCCAACGGGAGCACTCCCCCCAACGGGAGCACGAACCTCCCCAAACGAGCAGACCTCCCCAACGGGAGCACTACCTCCCCAACAGGGCACGCCTCCTCAAGGGGGCACGTACCCCCCCAACACGAGCACAAAACCTCCCCCCAGGAGCCGTACCCCCCCAACACAGCACGTACCCCCCCAAACCACGACAGTACCCCCCCCAACACGAGCACGTACCTCCCCAACACGAGCACGTACCTCCCCAACAGGAGCACGTACCTCCCCAACAGGACCACGTACCTCCTCAACAGGAGCACGTACCTCCCCAACAGGAGCACGTACCTCCCCAACAGGAGCACTTACCCCCTACACGAGCATACCCCCCAACAGGAGCAGGGGGGGAAGGCACAGTCCGCACGCCGTGACGCGTTGATTCTGCATGTCCCCATCACCAACAACCAATGACGTGTGTCGTCAGAACCACAGAGGGACGCGACGCGATGCATGACTGTGCCGCACGTTCGTGCGTTCGTCGGTCGTGCCCTTTGACCGGGGGGGGGAGGGGGGGGCGGACGTAACTGAACCCCCCCACCCTCCCCCCCCCCACCTACGAATGACACCTTTTAAATCTCTTCCTGCGACGGTACGACCCTTTGCCCCCGCTGGCGAAGCCTCGTGTGCGCTCACGCCACAAAGCCCGACGGGGGTCGTACCGCCGCGGCTCAAATGCGTACCGTCGCCCCGTCTCAAAAATGGCCACCCCTTCCCCCCCCGGCTCTTTTAACATCCATAGCTTATATTAAAATATATATAAAAATATATAAAATAAAATATAAATTATAAAAAAAATATATTTCCTATAGTTCCCAAGTGCACTTTCGTGTAATAATCACATTTTCAGGGACAAAAAATTTGACCTTTCCAATAAAATATATATATAAAATATAAATATATATATAAAAATTTATATATATTATATATAATAAATCCCAGGATGGGGAAAAGGGGAAGATACTTCCCACTATTCCCTCGTCGTGTCTAAAGGGCACAAAAAGGGGGGGGGGGGGGGCGGGAAAAACCCCCCCCCGTCTTAGTTTTTCACAAGAGGCCAAGAAAGGGCAAGTGAGGATATCCCCCAAAAAGGGGCCCAGTCCACTGTTCTAACCAACCTCCTAACGCGGAAATGGAGCATAAAGTAAAGAAAAAAAGAACACACACAAACTAAAACACAACTCAAAAAGGCCACGAAAAGGTGGAATGGAGGAGAGAGAGAGAGAGAGAAAGAGAGAGAGAGAAGAGAGGAGAGAGGGGAGAGAGAGAGAGAGAGGCATTACGTAAAAGTAAATTTTCTCTCTGACTAAGACACACATTGCCATGAACTGACCAGGGGGAAAAGGGGGGTGTTTGCAAATACAGTTGGTACAGTGTACCACACGGTGAGCTCCCCGTGGCTTTGTGTGGGAAAGTATGGTTCAGTGGACACACTGGTGGCTAAACCCCTGTAGCTGTGGGGGTTTGGGACAGTTTTGGACAGTGTACCCACTGTGGCTACCACTGTACGTGGTGTTTTTCATTTTGGGACGGTCCACAATGTGAGCTACCACTGTGGCTGGGTGGGGGTAAAATAGGTACAGTGTACCACACGAGATCAACCACTGCACTGTGGTTTTTGGTACAGTATGGTACCGTTACCACACTGATGATATACCACGTGGTACAGTGTAGTGAGTCCCCAACACCACAGTGTACTCAGTCCCGGCCCAAAAAAAATAATAAACTATTCAATAAATCGATAAATCAATAAAGGGTTTATTGAGTTCAGACATCCACTCGTCTCATAATACAGAAGTGAAACATTACAGATATTACATTTCTGTTTTTGGGCATTTTACAAATTACTGGTTACCAAATTTTAAAAATCTTATGATCAAGGGGGGATTGGGTATTACCCCACAGGATGGTATTTTCCACCCCACTGTGGGAAAAATTATTACCACCCCACGTGGGTAATGGATATTACTACCCCACGTGGATGATATTACCAAACCCCATATGGAAAAAATTAAACCCCACTGTGGATAATGGGTAATACTACCCCACTGTTTGGGTGGTTTAACCCAAAACCCCACAGTGGTAATGGATATTACCAAACCCCCCTGTGAAAAATTGATATCAACCCCACTGTGGATAATGGGTATTACCAACCCCCACGTGGATAATGGATATTACTACCTCACGGGGGATAATGAAAAAAAACCCCCACTGTGGAAAATGATAAAACAACACCACTGTGGATAATGGATAGTAACACCCCCTGGGATAACGGGAAAACACCCCACTGGATAAAGGATAAACACCACCACGTGATAATGAAAATACCACCACGGGGGATAATGGGTATTACCACCCACTGGATAAGGATATTACCCCCCACGTGATAATGATATTTCCACCTCCCCCAAATGTGGGGTAATGGACATTACCCCCCACTGTGGTAATGGATATTACCCCCCTGTGATAATGGATATTTCCACCCACTGTGGATAATGGATATTTTCCACCTCACTGTGGATAAGGATTTACCACCCCACTGTGGTAATGGATATTACCACCCCACGTGGATAATGATATTAACACCCCACTGGGATAAAGGAATTACCACCCCACTGTGATAAGGGGTATTACCACCACGGATAATGGAAAATTAAAAACCCCCCGGGAAAGGGTATACCACCCCACTGTGGATAATGGAAATTTCCACCACTGTGGATAATGGGTATTACCACCCCCTGTGGATATTGATATTACCCCCCACTGTGATAATGATATTTACCACCCAACGTGGATATTGGATATTTACACCCCACTGTGGATATGGATAATACCACCACTGGATAAGGTTTACCACCCAACCGTGGTAAGATATTACCACCCAATGTGAAAAAGGATATAACCACCCCATTTGTGGATAAGGAATTACCACCCCACTGTGGATAAGGGATTTTAAACACCCACGCCGGAAAAGGGAATTACCACCCCAAACTGGGATAAGGGAAATTACCACCACGGGGATAATGGATTTTACCACGCACCGTGGTAAGGATATTAACCACCCCACTGTGGTAGGGATATTACCACCCCACTGGATAAGGATATTACCACCCCACTTGGATAATGATATTACCACCCACTGTGAAAAGGGAAATATTACCCCCCCCACCGCTGTGGATAATGGATATTCCCACCCCCTGTGGATAGGGAAAAACACCACCCACTGGGATATGGATTTTAACCCAAACCCCACTGGGAAAATGGATTTACAACCACTTTTGTTTAATGATTTTAAACCACCCCCCTGTGGAAAAAAAGGAATTACCACCCCACTGGGGATAAGAATATTACCACCCACTGGGGGATAATGATTTACACCCCGGGGAAATAATGGATATACCCCCCCACTTTTGAAATGGATATTACCACCCCCTTGGATAATGGATATTACCACCCCATTTGGGGATAATGGATATTACCATCACACTGTGGATAATGGAAAAAACCACCCCACTTGGAAAAGGGGGATATTACCCCCAAAGTGGAAATGGATATTACCACCCCACTTGATAATGTTTATTACCACGTCACGGGGAAAAATGAAATACCACCCCACTGTGGAAAATGGATATCACCAACCCACTGTGGATAATGGATATTCCCACCCCACTGTGGATAATGGATATTACCCCCCCACTGGAAATGGAATTACCAACCCCACTGGGATAATGGAAAATACCACCCAAACGTGGATAAGGATATAACCACCCCCACTGTGGATAAGGATATTACCCCCCAAATGTGAAATGGTATTACCACCACGGGTGATAAGGGATATTACCACCACTGGGGAAAATTTGGAAAATCCCACCCCACTGTGGAAAAGGATATTACCCCCCACATGGATATTGGATTTTACCACCCCCCTGTGGATAAGGGATATTACCCCCCCACGGGTGGATAAGAAAATTACCCCCTTTCACTGTGGATATTGGATATTCCCAAACCCCACTGTGGAAAGGGATTACCACCCACGTGGATAAGGGATTTACCAAACCCACGTGGAAAAGGGAATATACCACCCCACTGGGGAATAATGGATATTACCACCACTGTGTAATGATTAACCACCCCCGTGGTAGGATATTACCACCCCCTGGGGATAATAATATTACCACCACTGTGGATAATGGATATTACCCCCCCACGTGGATAATGGTATTACCACCCACTGTGGATAATGGATATTACCACCACTGTGGATAAGGATTTTTACACCCCACTGGGAAAAATGGATATTACCACCACTGGGGAAATAAAGGGGATATTACCACCCACTTGGATAAAGGATATACCACCTACGTATAATGGATATAACCACCCCCTGTGGATAAGGGATTTTACCCCTCACGTGATAATGGATATTACCACCTCACTGTGATAATGGATATTACCACCCACTTTTATAATGGATATTACCCCCCCCCATTTGTGGAAAAAGATATACCACCTCATGTGGATAATGATTTAAACCACCCCCAGTGGATAATGGATTTTACCACCCCACTGTAAAAAATTAAATATTACCCCTTTCACTGGAAAATTTGATATTACCACCTCCTGTGATAAGGATATTACCACCACTGTGATAATGGATATACCCCCCACTGGGATAACCACCACATGGGGAAGGTCTTTATACATAGCCAGGGTTTCAGATACAGTGGAAGGTTGACTGAGGACATACAATGGTTTATACATCATACATATGGCTGAAGGGAATTTCCCATAATACAGTAGATGACATCACTATAATACAAAAATGACAACACTATAATACAAAATACATACACTAAGTGAGATCTGAACTGTTCATCTACCTACATAGCCATGTACATGTTCATGTTGTTCACAGTGGTAGATCTGGCAGTGGTCTACCACTAGACGAATGGTGTGGTGGAGGGGCGTGGGGGGGGGGGGAGGTGTTTTCCGACTCCGCCCTCCCTTTTCACCCTTGGCGGCTGATCAGGGCTCCATTTTCCCCCACCGGAAAGGCGCAGTTTAGAAATGGGGATGAGGAAAAAATGGGTTTGTATGATGGAGATGTCCGTTCCCGTCCCACCATTCCCCCCACCAAACAGTCCCGTCTCCCCTTCCCACCAAAATCATCCCTTTTTCAACAACACCCCGCAATCAAACCCGTCTCACCAATCAGTCCGTCTCCCCCCTTCCCAACACAATCATCCTCCCCCACCATTCCCACCACCAATCATCCCTCTCCACCATTCCCACCACCAATCAGTCCGTCCCCCACCTTCCCACCAACATCAGTCCCGTTTCCACCATTCCCACCAAACCATCATCCCGTCCCCACCATTCCCCAGAAATCAGTCCCCCTTCACAATTTACACCAGCAATCACCCTCTCCACCAACAGTCGTCTCCCCCCCATTCCCACCACAATCAGTCCCGCCCACCATTCCACCACCAAACATCCCGTCTCCACCATTCCCACCACCAATCATCCCGTCTCCACCATCCACCACCAATCATCCGTCTCCACCATTCCACCACCAATCAGTCCCTCTCAAACCAAACCCCCACCCCAATCAGTCCGTCCCCCACCATTCCCACCACCAATCAGTCCCGTCTCCACCATTCCCCCACAATCATCCCGTCTCCAACCTTTCCACCGCCCATCAGTCCCGTCTCCACATTCCCACCCCAATCAGTCCCTCCAACCATCCCAACCACCAATCCGCCCTCTCCACCATTCCCACCCCCCCACCTCCCTCTCCACCAATCACACCAAAAAATCAGCCCCGGCCCACCAATCACCCGTCCCACCATTCCCACCACCAATCAGTCCCTCCCACCATTCCCACCACCAATCAGCCCCGCCCCAAAACCTTTCCCACCACCCTTCCCTCCAACTCAAACACTATTTGCAATACCCATCATCTAACTATGTATGAACGTATTTTTATAAAAATTTTCAAATCTATACCATCAATTTTTTTCTATCTTCTCGTACCTATCTTTTCACCGTATATCTATTAAGTAATATTTTAAAAATCGTCTATCAAATATATCCATCTACCTATCTATGCATCTCCCTTCTATCCCAGCTGCTATTTTCATCATACATCCATCTATCTATCTATCCCCTTCTATCTATCTATCTATCTTTCCCATCCTTTCAGCAGTAACTAACCATTAACTAGACGGGGGAGGTCGACCGCTGGGTTGGGTCACCCCAAAATCCAAACTTGAATGACCAAGTAAACTGTGTCCCCCCACCACCACATAGCCTCAGCACACACCAGTCAGCCACATACCACCACACACCAGCCAGCCAGGAAACAGCCCCAAAGCCCCGCCAGCCACATACCAGCCACACAGGAACACAGCCAGCCAGCCACACACCAGCCAGGCACACAGCAGCCACCAAAGGAACACCCGCCCCAGCCAGCCAAAACAGCCAAACCAGCCAGCCAGGCACACAGCAGCCAGCCAGGCCACAGCCACCAGCCAGGCACACAGTCACCAGCACATACAGCCACACAGCGGCCACCAGCACACAAGCCAGGGCCCGCCAGGCACACAGCCACCACCAGGCACAACCCCACCAGGGAACACCCCAAACCCAAACCCCACAGCCAGCCACACAGCGAGCCAGCCACCACACAGCCAGCCCCCCAGCCACATAGCCAGTCAGCCAGGGACACACCCAAACCACCCATAGCCCCGTCAGCGGGGACAAAACCACCACCAGGCCCCACAGCCGCCAACCAGGCACATAGCCAGCCCAGAGCCCCCAGCCACACAGCCAGCCACCCGCCCAGCACCCCACCCGCTGGGACGCTGGGGAGATTTTTTCTAAAATCATCTAGACCCCGGCCAGCGAGGGCCAACCCAGCGCCCTTGGTGAACACAACACCCCACCTCACCCCCACCCTCACCCACTCGGCCTTACACAATTCGCGAAGAACTGATGATGATGGCAGGGGTAGCGGTGAAAGGGGTGTAGGGGTGTAAACTGCCAAAGCTGGATGGCTACAAGATAACAAAGGGGAGGGGGGGCTTCATCCTAAACCCTTTTTCAGCCAATAAAATGAAGAAAAATAGATAATTGACCTGAATTATACACCACAAAAGGGGTAAGGGATTTCTGACACCTGTATTTCATGTTCTATGGCCTCTTACCTAATAAATTATATAAAAATTAAAATAAAAAAATATATAAAAAATATTAATTATATACTAAATAATAATATATAATATATATATAAAAAAAAATATATATATATATAATAATAAAATATAATATATAAATTTAATATATAATATTTTAATAATATAAATATATATTACGAAAAAAAGGGAGAAAAGGGGAAGGGGGGGGAGAGGAGAGAGAGGAAGAGAGAGAGGAGAGAGGAGAAGAGGAAGAAAAGGAGGAGAAAAGAGGGAGAGAGAGGCATTACGTAACGTTTTTACTTCGTGAGTAGACCACAATTCCCCTAATTTGACCAGGGGGAGAGGGGGGGGGTTGTTTGAGTACGTATGGTCAGTGTACCCCACTGGGGAGCTACCACTGTGGTTTGGGTACGTTTTGGTACAGTTTTCCCACACTGGTGAGCTACCACTGAGGTTGGTGGGGTTTACAGTATGACAGGGGTACCACACGGGGAGCTACCACGTGGCTGTGTGTGGTACAGTATGGTACATGAACCACATTGGTGACTCCCCACGTGGCTGTGGTGGGGAAAACATATGGTACAGTGTACCAAAAGGTGAGCTACCACTGGGCTGGGGTTTGGGGTTTCCCGTATGGTACAGTGTACCACACTGGGGAGCTACACTGGGGCCCTTGGGGGTACAGTATGGTACAGTGACCACATTTTGAGCTACCACTGTGGCTGTTGTGGTACAGTATGTCCCAGTGACCATTTGTGAGCTACCACTGAGGTTGTGGTGTGGTACAGTAGGTACAGTTACCCAATGGGGAGCAACCACGAGGCTGTGGGGGGTTTTACAGAATGGTACGTGTACCACAATGGTGAGCTACCACTGTGGGCTGGTGTTGGTACAGTAGGTACGTGTACCACACTGGTGATTCCCCACTGTGGCTGTGTGTGGTACAGTAGGACAGTGACAAAATGGGCTACACTGTGGCTGGGGTTGGGTACAGTTTTGGGACAGTTTTTACCACACTGGTGAGCTACCACTGTGGCTGTGGTGTGGTACAGTACGGTACAGTGTACCACACTGGTGAGCTACCACTGTGGCGTGGTGTGGAAAGGGTATGGACAGTGACACACGGTAGCTACACTGGGCTGGGTGTGGTCCCAGTTGGTACAGGTACCACACGGGGGAAAACCACCCCGTGGCTGGGGTTTGTGGTACAGTATGGTACTTGTACCACACTGGTGGTACCACTGTGGCTGGGGTGTGTTACTTTTTGGTACAGTGTACCAAAACGGGGGTACCACTTTTGGGTGTGGTTGTCAGTATGGTAAGGGGTTCCCACACTGGTAGCTACCAGTGGCTGTGTGTGGTCCCGAATGGTACAGTGACCCCGGGGGCCTTACCACTGTGGCGTGGTGTGGTACAGTATGGGACTGTTACCACACTTTTACTACCACTGTGGTGTGGTGGGGTACAGTACGGTACAGTGTACCACACTGGTGAGCTACCACTGTGGCGGGTGGGTGTACAGATGGTACAGTGTACCACACCTGGGGGCACACTTTGGCTGTGGTGGGGTTTTTAAAAGTACGGTAAGTGAAACCCCCACGGGTGAGCACCACTTCTGTGGGTGGTCCCTTTATGGTACAGTGTACCACAGTGGGGAGCTACCACTGTGGCTGTGGTGTGGTACAGTATGGTACAGTGTACCACACTGGTGAGCTACCACTGTGGTTGTGGTGTGGTACAGTATGGTACAGTGTACCACAATGGGGAGCTACCACTGAGGCTGTGGTGTGGTACAGAAATGTACAGTGACCACACTGGGAGTACATGGGTGTGGTTGGACAGTATGGTTACAGTGTACCACATGGTGAGCTACCACGTCTGGGTACAGTTGGTACAGTGTACCACACTGGTGAGCTACCACTGTGGCTGTGGTGTGGTACAGTATGGTACAGTGTACCACACGGGGGAGCTCCCACTGAGGTTTTGGTGTGGTCCCCGTAGGGTTACAGTGACACACTGGGAGTTTCCATGGGCGTGGTGTGGTACAGTATGGTAAGTGTACCACATTGTTGATACCACGTGGCTGTGGTACTTTTTGGACAGTGACCACACGGGGGAGTACACTGGGGCTGTGGGGGGAAACAGTATGGTCCCAGTGTCCCCACTTTTGGTGAGCTACCACTGTGGCTGTGGTGTGGTACAGTACGGTACAGTGTACCACACTGACGATATACCACTGTGGTACAGTGATGGTGTGTGAGTCTCCAACACCACAGTGGTAGCGTCAGGTCGGTCTTATCAAAAGATAAACTATTCAATAAATCGATAAATCAATAAAGGATTTATTGAGTTCGCATCCATCGTCTCATATACAAAGTGAAGCATCCGATATTTTCAGTCTGTGGGGTCATGTACAGTTACTGGGTTTTCCTTTTTTTATAAATCTTATGATCAAGGTGGGGAAAGGATTTTACCACCATGTGGATGGGGATTACCACCCCACTGTGGAAATGGATTTTTACACCACTGATGGATAAGGTATTACTCCCACTGTGGTGGATTTACCACCCCCCTGTGGATAATGGATATTAAACCCCCCACGGGGGGATAATGATATTTTCTACCCACTTTTGGAGGATATTACCACCCACAGGGATAATGGATATTTTCCACCCCCCTGTGGATAATGGGTACAACACCCCACTGTGGTAATGGATATTACCACCCCACTGTGGTAATGGGTATTTCTTTCTCACTGTGGATAATGGGTATTACACCACTGGGATATGATATCAAACCCCACTTTTGGATATATATACCCCCCCACTTGGGTAACGATATTACCACCCCACGGGGGATAATGGGTTCCACCCCCCCTGTGGGGTAATGGATATACCATCCACTGTGGTAATGGGTATTACCACCCCTGTGGAAATGGATATACCACCCCACTGTGGGTATGGATTTACCACCTCACTGTGGGTTTAAAGGACTTTCCACCCCCCTGTGGATAATGGGTATTACACCCTTGGTATGGATATTACACCCACTGGGATAATGGGTAAATTTCCACCCACGGGGGATTAAGGTATTTTCCCCCCCCCACTGTGGTAATGGGTATTTCCACCCAATTTGGGGGTAATGGGGTATTACCCCCCCACTGTGGATAATGATATTTCCACCCCACTGTGGATAATGGTTTTTACCACCATGTGATAATGGATTTAACAACCACTGTGGGTAATGGATATTACCACCCCACGTGGATAATGGTATTACCCCACTGGGGTAATGGATATTCCACCCCCCTGTGGATATTTGGGTTTTACCACCCATGGGATAAAAAATAAATTTCCCCCCAACTTGGATATTGGATATTACCACCCCACTGGGGATAATGGATATTACCACCCATTTGGGATAATGGATTTCCCACCCCCCCGTGGAAAAGGAAATTCCCACCCCAATGGGGAATAATGGATTTTACCACCCCACTGGGATAAGGTTTCCCCCCCACGTGGATAATGGTTTTACCACCCCCGGCGGATAAGGATATTACCCCCCTGGGGAAATTATTTACCCCCACTGGGAAAAGGGATATTACCCCCCACCGTGAATAAGAATTACCCCCCCACTGTGGATGGGGATTTTTTCCAACCCCACTGTGGATGGATATTACCCCCCCACGTGGATAAGGATATTACCACCACGGGGATAATGGTTTACCCCCCACTTGGAAAAATGGATATTTACCACCAGGGAAAGGAAACCACCCCAGGATAAAGGAAAACCACCCCCTGTGGATAAGGGATTTACCCCCCAATGGGATAAGGAAAATTTACCACCTCACTGTGGTAAGGATTTTACCACCTCATGTGGAAAATGGTTTTTCCACCCCACGTGGAAAAGGAATTACCACCCCACTTGGAAAAGGTATTACCACCTCACGGGAAATGAATTTTACCACCCCACTGTGGATATGGATTTACCACCCCACGGGATAAGGATTACCCCCACTGGGAAAATGGTTTACCACCCACGGGATAATGGAATTCCACACTGGTAAGGATATTCCACCCCACGGGAAACCACCCAAGGGTTTGAAGGTCTTATAAACCAGGGTTTCGATACAGGGGAAGGTTGACGGGGGCAACAAGGTTTTACAATCATAAAATTGGCGAAAAAACACAGTAAACAAGATGCAAACTGAAAACATAGTGACATACACTAAAATACAGAAGTGCAACACAAGGGATCTGAACGGGGTCATCACTACATAGCCATGACATTTCATGTTGTTCAAAAAGGGGTAGTTTGGGCGGGTCTACCACTAATAAATGGTTGGTGGGGGGACGTGGGGGGGGGGGGAGGTGTTCCCGGACTCCGCCCCCCGTGTCCCCTTGGGGGCGATCAGGGCCCCATTCCCCTGCAAGGGGAAGGGCGCATTTTAGAAATGGGGATGAGAGAAAGGGGGGTTTTTATGGGAGTCCGTCCCGTCCCACCTTTCCCCCACCACCATCAGTCCCGTCTCCCCTTCCCCACCAAAATCCCCCTCTTCACCAACACCCAGAAATCATCCCGTCTCCACCAATCAGCCCCGTCCCATTCCCCCCACCAATCATCCCCCCCACCATTCCCCCACCAATAAACCCCCGTCCCACCTTTTCCCACCACCAATCAGTCCCGTCTCCCCTTCCCCCCCCAAATCGTCCGTTCCACCATTCCCACCCCCAATCATCCCGTCTCCACCATTCCCCCAGAAATCACCCCGCTTCACCATCACACCAGCAATCAGCCCTCTCCACCACAGTCCCGTCTCCACCATTCCCACCACCAATCGTCCCGCCCACCTTTCCCACCCCCAATCAGTCCCGTCTCCACCATTCCACCCCCAAATCAGCCCCGTCTCCCCTTTCCCCACCACCAATCAGTCCCGTCTCCCCCCATTCCCACCACCAATCAGCCCCTCTCCACCTTTCCCCCCCAAATCAGTCCCTCTCCACCAATCCCACCACCAATCAGTCCCGTCTCCACCATTCCCACCACCAATCAGTCCCGTCTCCACCATTCCCACCACCAATCAGTCCCGTCTCCACCATTCCCACCACCAATCAGTCCCGTCTCCACCATTCCCACCACCAATCAGTCCCGTCTCCACCATTCCCACCACCAATCCGTCCCGTCTCCACCATTCCCACCACCAATCCGTCCCGTCTCCACCAATCACACCAGCAATCAGTCCCGTCTCCACCAATCAGTCCCGTCTCCACCATTCCCACCACCAATCAGTCCCGTCTCCACCAATCACATCACCCTTCCCTCTCATCTCCAACACTATATGCATATATCAATCAATCTATCTATGTATGAACGTATTTATGTATGTATATATCTATCTATATCCCTATCTATTTGTCTATCTATCTATGTACCTATCTATCTATCCGTATATCTATGTAAGTAAATATGTATGTATCTGTCTATCTATATATCCATCTACCTATCTATGCATCTCCCTTTCTATCTAGCTGTCTATGTATCTATCTATACATCCATCTATCTATCTATCTCTGTCTATTATCTATCTATCTATCTATCCTTTCAGCAGTAACTATACCATTAACTAGACGGGTGAGGTCGACCGCTGGGCTGGTCACCAACATCCAAACTTGAATGACCAAGTAAACTGTGTCTCCCCCAGCCAGCCACACAGCCAGCCAGGCACACAGCCAGCCACAGAGCCAGCCAACCACATAGCCAGTCAGCCAGGCACACAGCCAGCCAGCCACATAGCCAGCCAGCCAGGCACACAGCCAGCCAGCCACACAGCGAGCCAGCCAGCCACACAGCCAGCAAGCCAGCCAGGCACACAGCCAGTCAGCCAACCACACAGCCAGCCAGCCAGGCACACAGCCAGTCAGCCAACCACACAGCCAGCCAGCCAGGCACACAGCCAGTCAGCCAGCCACACAGCCAGTCAGCCAGCCACACAGCCAGCCAGCCACAGAGCCAGCCACACAGCCAGGCACACAGCTGGGGAGCGCTGGGGAGAGTGTTCTACATCATCTAGGAGCGCTGGCCAGCGAGGTCTCAACCCAGCGCTCTTGTGGACACAACACACCACCTCACCCTCACCCACTCGGGCCTTACACAATTCGCGAGAGAGACGTGATGATGATGGCAGGGTGTAGCGGGTGTAGGGGGTGTTGGGGGTGTAGGGGGGTGTTATCTGCCACGCTGGATGGCTGACAAGATAAGCAGAGGTGAGGGGGCGCTTCATCCTACATGTTATCGGCCAATGATGATGATGATATATTGATAACTGACCTTGAATTATACACTCACTAATGGATGTAAGGTTTACTGACACCTGTATTACATGTTCTATGGTTTCTTACCGCTATATATATATATATATATTATATATATATATATATATAATATATATATATATTATATATATATATATATATTTTTTTTTTTTTTCATTTGTACTATTCGCCAGTGAAGCCGACCAGGTATACCAGCATCTCCAACATGAGGGAGGATCTGGTCGTGGAGGTGAGGGATGGTATGAGAGGGAAGGTCCGTACATCTCTCTCATTAATGTGAGGAAGTACTGTCAGGTCAGGTCAGGTGAGGTGAGGTGAGGTGTGGTGAGGTGAGGTAAGGTGAGGTGAGGTGAGGTGAGGTGAGGTGTGGTGAGGTGAGGTGTGGAGAGGTGAGGTGAGGTGAGGTGAGGTGTGGTGAGGTGAGGTGAGGTGAGGTGAGGTGAGGTCAGGTGAGGTGAGGTGAGGTGAGGTGAGGTGAGGTAAGGTGAGGTGAGGTGTGGTGAGGTCAGGTCAGGTGAGGTGAGGTGAGGTGTGGTGAGGTCAGGTGAGGTGTGGTGAGGTCAGGTGAGGTGAGGTGTGGTGAGGTCAGGTCAGGTGTGGTGAGGTGAGGTGAGGTGAGGTGAGGTGAGGTGAGGTCAGGTGAGGTGTGGTGAGGTGAGGTATGGTGAGGTCAGGTCAGGTGAGGTGAGGTGAGGTCAGGTGAGGTCAGGTCAGGTGAGGTGAGGTGTGGTGAGGTCAGGTCAGGTGAGGTGAGGTGAGGTGAGGTGAGGTGAGGTGAAGTGAGGTGAGGTGAGGTCAGGTGAGGTGAGGTGAGGTGAGGTGTGGTGAGGGGAGGTGAGGTGAGGTGAGGTCAGGTCAGGTGAGGTGAGGTGAGGTGTGGTGAGGTGAGGTGAGGTGAGGTCAGGTGAGGTGAGGTGAGGTGAGGTGAGGTGAGGTCAGGTGAGGTAAGGTGAGGTGAGGTGTGGTGAGGTCAGGTGAGGTGAGGTGAGGTGAGGTGTGGTGAGGTCAGGTGAGGTGTGGTGAGGTCAGGTGAGGTGAGGTGTGGTGAGGTCAGGTCAGGTGTGGTGAGGTGAGGTGAGGTGAGGTGAGGTGAGGTGTGGTGAGGTCAGGTGAGGTGTGGTGAGGTGAGGTATGGTGAGGTCAGGTCAGGTGAGGTGAGGTCAGGTGAGGTCAGGTCAGGTGAGGTGAGGTGTGGTGAGGTCAGGTGAGGTGAGGTGAGGTGAGGTCAGGTGAGGTGAGGTGTGGTGAGGTGAGGTGAGGTGAGGTGAGGTGTGGTGAGGTCAGGTCAGGTCAGGTCAGGTCAGGTCAGGTCATCTCCCTCCTCCAGCCACCAAACCTCACGGACCACCTCCCTCACACTGCCTCATTACCTGGTGATCCCCCCCCCCCCCCACTCACTACTCACTGGAGTGGCTTCCACACCGTCAAGGCTGCTCTCCAATCAGTAGCAGGAGAGTAAAAGGACTCCTTCTGCATGACGGGACGCACCAATCAGTCAAACTCTTTCAAACTGGGTTGGGGGACCCCCCCCCCCCCCCACCCGTACCCGACCACAACATCCTCCACGACAAAGACATCGGGAAATCCTATAGGGACAGTCTGCACACGCACGTGCGTGCGGGCGAACGCACGCACGCACACCTCACCCGTTATCTGACACACACACCACACACACAACACACGCTTCCTTGCCGTTGTGTTAGGGCAACATTTGCCGTAGTGTTAGGTGCCGGAGGTGGTGTGTGTGTGTGTGAGTTGTGTGTGTGTGAGTGTGTGTGTAGTGTGGTGGTGTAGTGTGTGAGTGTGTGAGTGTGAGTGTGTGTTGTGGTGTGGTGTGTGTGTGAGTGTGTGGTGAGTGTGTAGTGTGTGTGTGTGAGTGTGTGTGTGTGTGTGTTGTGAGTGTGTGTGTGATGTGTGTGAGTGTGTGTGTGGTGTGTGAGTGTAGTGTGTGTGTGTGTGTGTGTGTGTGTGTGTGTGTGTGTGTGTGTGTGTGTGTGAGTGGTGTGTGTGAGTGTGTGTGAGTGTGTGTGTGTGTGTGTGTGTGTGTGTGGTGTGTGTGTCATGCACCGAAACCAGAGCGCTGACGTGAAAACAAAGTGTCATGCACGGAAACCAGAGCGCATGACGATGACAAAGTGTCATGCCCGAAACCAGGCCATTAGCATGACAGACAATGTCATCACCGAAACCAGGGATTAGCTGACAGCAAAGTGTCATGCACCGAAACCAGAGCGCATGACGCATGACAGACAAAGTGTCATGCACCGAAACCAGAGCGCATGACGCATGACACAAAGTGTCATGCACCGAACCAGCGATGACGCTGACAGACAAAGTGTCAGCACGAACCAGAGCGCATTGACGCATGACAGACAAAGTGTCATGCACCGAAACCGAGCGCATACGCATGAAGACAAAGTGTCATGCCGAAACCGAGCGCATGACCATGACAAAGTTCATGCACGGAAACCAAGCGCATGACGCATGACAACAAAGTGTCATGCACCGAAACCAGAGCGCATTGACGCATGACAGACAAAGTGTCATGCACCGAAACCAGAGCGCATTACGCATGACAGACAAAGTGTCATGCACCGAAACCAGAGCGCATGACGCATGACAGACAAAGTGTCATGCACCGAAACCAGAGCGCATTACGCATGACAGACAAAGTGTCATGCACCGAAACCAGAGCGCATGACGCATGACAGACAAAGTGTCATGCACCGAAACCAGAGCGCATGACGCATGACAAAGTGTCATGCACGGAAACCAGAGCGCATGACGCATGACAGACAAAGTGTCATGCACGGAAACCAGAGCGCATTACGCATGACAGACAAAGTGTCATGCACGAAACCAAGCGCATGACGCATGACAGACAAAGTGTCATGCACGGAAACCAGAGCGCATGACGCATGACAAAGTGTCATGCACCGAAACAGAGGCATGACGTACAAAAAAGTGTCATGCACGGAAACCAGAGCGCATGACGCATGACAGACAAAGTGTCATGCACCGAAACCAGAGCGCATGACGCATGACAGACAAAGTGTCATGCACCGAAACCAGAGCGCATGACGCATGACAGACAAAGTGTCATGCACGGAAACCAGAGCGCATGACGCATGACAGACAAAGTGTCATGCACGGAAACCAGAGCGCATGACGCATGACAGACAAAGTGTCATGCACGGAAACCAGAGCGCATGACGCATGACAGACAAAGTGTCATGCACGGAAACCAGAGCGCATGACGCATGACAGACAAAGTGTCATGCACGGAAACCAGAGCGCATGACGCATGACAGACAAAGTGTCATGCACCGAAACCAGAGCGCATGACGCATGACAAAGTGTCATGCACCGAAACCAGAGCGCATGACGCATGACAAAAGTGTCATGCACGGAAACCAGAGCGCATGACGCATGACAGACAAAGTGTCATGCACGGAAACCAGAGCGCATGACGCATGACAGACAAAGTGTCAATGCATCAACCTAAGCGCATGACGCAACACTAAGGTATTCAATGACCAAACGGCGCAACGACTGAATCGGGAAACAGGTTAATGCCAAAATGGCCAGATGTAATACAGAAATGCCAATGCAGGTTAAACCAGAGCCAGGACTTTAAATAGCCAGATTAAATGGCAGCAGGATAAATAGCCATGATTAAATGCCAGATTTAAATAGCCAGGATTTAAATGGCCATGATCATAAGATGAGAAAGGTATATGTCTGGTGTGTGCACAGGTTATCAGAGACCACAGATCTTGTAGTATCGCTTCAATGATAACTTGTGTCTCATGAGAGAAAACCCGCCCCCCCCAAGGTATTAATAGCTTATTAATGGAAATAAATAGCTGACCTAGAATATTAATAGCTGACCTAGTGAATATTAATAGCGGATTATATTTAATAGGCTGACTTAGGATATTAAATAGCGACTTATGAATATTAATAGCTACTTATGGAGATATTAATAGCTGACTTATGAATATAATAGCTGACTTATGAATATTAATAGCTAATTATGAATATTAATAGCTGACTTATGAATGTTAATAGCTGACTTATGAATATTAATAGCTTACTTATGAATATTAATAGCTTACTTATGAATATTAATAGCTGACTTATGAATATTAATAGCTGACTTATGAATATTAATAGCTTAATTATGAATATTAATAGCTGACTTATGAATGTTAATAGCTGACTTATGAATATTAATAGCTTACTTATGAATATTAATAGCTGACTTATGAATATTAATAGCTGACTTATGAATATTAATAGCTGACTTATGAATATAATAGCTACTTATGAATATTAATAGCTTAATTATGAATATTAATAGCTGACTTATGAATGTTAATAGCTGACTTATGAATATTAATAGCTTACTTATGAATATTAATAGCTTACTTATGAATATTAATAGCTGACTTATGAATATTAATAGCTTACTTATGAATATTAATAGCTTACTTATGAATATTAATAGCTACTTATGAATATTAATAGCTTACTTATGAATATTAATAGCTGACTTATGAATATTAATAGCTGACTTATGAATATTAATAGCTGACTTATGAATATTAATAGCTGACTTATGAATATTAATAGCTGACTTATGAATATTAATAGCTTACTTATGAATATTAATAGCTGACTTATGAATATTAATAGCTTACTTATGAATATTAATAGCTTACTTATGAATATTAATAGCTGACTTATGAATATTAATAGCTTACTTATGAATATTAATAGCTTACTTATGAATATTAAATAGCTGACTTATGAATATTAATAGCTTACTTATGAATATTAATAGCTGACTTATGAATATTAATAGCTTACTTATGAATATTAATAGCTGACTTATGAATATTAATAGCTGACTTATGAATATTAATAGCTTAATTATGAATATTAATAGCTGACTTATGAATGTTAATAGCTGACTTATGAATATTAATAGCTTACTTATGAATATTAATAGCTTACTTATGAATATTAATAGCTTACTTATGAATATTAATAGCTTACTTATGAATATTAATAGCTTACTTATGAATATTAATAGCTTACTTATGAATATTAATAGCTTACTTATGAATATTAATAGCTAACTTATGAATATTAATAGCTGACTTATGAATATTAATAGCTGACTTATGAATATTAATAGCTGACTTATGAATATTAATAGCTTAATTATGAATATTAATAGCTGACTTATGAATTTAATAGCCTACTTATGAATATTAATAGCTTACTTATGAATATTAATAGCTTACTTATGAATATTAATAGCTTACTTATGAATATTAATAGCTTACTTATGAATATTAATAGCTACTTATGAATATTAATAGCTGACTTATGAATATTAATAGCTTAATTATGAATATTAATAGCTGACTTATGATATTAATAGCCTACTTATGAATATTAATAGCTTACTTATGAATATTAATAGCTTACTTATGAATATTAATAGCTTACTTATGAATATTAATAGCTGACTTATGAATATTAATAGCTTACTTATGAATATTAATAGCTTACTTATGAATATTAATAGCTTACTTATGAATATTAATAGCTGACTTATGAATATTAATAGCTTACTTATGAATGTTAATAGCTTACTTATGAATATCAATAGCTTACTTAGGAATATTAATAGCTCTTATGAATATTAATAGCTTACTTATGAATATTAATAGCTTACTTATGAATATTAATAGCTTACTTATGAATATTAATAGCTTACTTATGAATATTAACTGCTTACTTATGAATGTTAATAGCTTACTTATGAATATTGATAGCTTACTTATGAATATTAATAGCTTACTTATGAATATTAATAGCTTACTTATGAATATTAATAGCTTACTTATGAATGTTAAAAGCTTACTTATGAATAGTAATAACTTACTTATGAATGTTAATAGCTTACTTATGAATATTAATAGCTTACTTATGAATATTAATAGCTTACTTATGAATATTAATAGCTTATGAATATTAATAGCTTACTTATGAATATTAACTGCTTACTTATGAATTTTTAATAGCTGACTTATGAATATTAATAGCTTACTTATGAATATTAATAGCTTACTTATGAATATTAATAGCTTACTTATGAATATTAATAGCTTACTTATGAATGTTAAAAGCTTACTTATGAATATTAATAACTTACTTATGGATATCAATATCTTACTTATGAACATTAATAGCTTACTTATGAATATCAATATCTTACTTATGAATATTAATAGCTTACTTATGAATGTTAAAAGCTTACTTATGAATATTAATAACTTACTTATGGATATCAATATCTTACTTATGAACATTAATAGCTTACTTATGAATATCAATATCTTACTTATGAATATCAATAACTTACTTATACATATTAGCAGCTTACTTATGAATATCAATTGTTTACTTATGAATGCCAACAGCTTACTTACGAATATGAAAAGCTTACAAACGAGTGTTATAGTTTATCTATGAATACTCATTGCTTACTTAAGAATATCAATAAACTACTTATGAATTTTAATAGCTTACTTGCGAATATTGATAACTTACTTGCGAATATTAATAGCTTACTTGCGAATATCAATAGCTTGCGAATATTGAGCTTACGAACATTAATAGCTTACTTGCGAATATCAATAGCTTGCGAATATTGAGCTTACGAACATTAATAGCTTACTTACGAATATCAATAGCTTACTTGCGAATATTAACAGCTTACTTACGAATATTAATAGCTTACCAATATGAACAACTTACCTACAAATATAAACAACTTGCTTGTAAACATTAAACTCTTACTTGCGACTATTATCAGCTGACCTACGAATATCAATCGCTTGCTTACGAATATCAAAAGCTAACTGACGAATACTAGTCACTTACTTACGATACTATTCGCTTACTTACGAAGGTTAATTGAGCATGTATTTTGAGTTTGGAAAAAACACAGTGATGATATATACAGGAAATATGAGCTTTAGAGGATAACGAAAATTAAATGAAAAACAAATATTATCTCAAAAAAGATTTCTATTTCGTCTAAATTGAGCTTAGAGGATGTAGAACAGCTTATAATCAAGAGGAGGAGGAAGAAGAGCGAACTATACAATACTGCCCACACTAGTAACATTCTCGTATAACAGCAGTAGGTACGTCGACCCCCATCTACCACAGTAGGAATCGAACCCTTGAACACGACATGATCTCTGCTGCAGGATAAGTACTGGTGTTCGCCTGCGTTCGTAGTCCAGACTGATGGAGCTGAGGGACACCCTTCCTCATCCATCACTATAGAGATGGAGGCAAGACCTTAAAGTAGAAGGCTCCTACCAACCCACCACCCACCACGATAGATGGAGACAGGACAGTACAGCAGAAGGCTCCTCCGGCCCACCACCCACCACTATAGATGGAGACAGGACAGTACAGCAGAAGGCTCCTCCTGCCCACCACCCACCACTATAGATGGAGACAGGACAGTACAGCAGAAGGCTCCTCCTGCCCACCACGATAGATGGAGACAGGACAGTACAGCAGAAGGCTCCCTCTCCCACCACCCACCACTATAGATGGAGACAGGACCCGTACAGCAGAAGGCTCCTCCGCCCACCAACTATAGATGGAGACAGGACAGTACAGCAGAAAGGCTCCTCCCGCCCACCACCCACCACTATAGATGGAGACAGGACAGTACAGCAGAAGGCTCCTCCGCCCACCACCACACATAGATGGAGACAGGACAGTACAGCAGAAGAGGCTCCTCCGCCCACCACCCACCACTATAGATGGAGACAGGACAGTACAGCAGAAGGCTCCTCCGCCCACCCCACTATAGATGGAGACAGGACAGTACAGCAGAAGGGGCTCCTCCCGCCCCACCCACCACTATAGATGGAGACAGGACAGTACAGCAAAGGCTCCTCGCCCACCACGATAGATGGAGACAGACAGTACACAGAAGGCTCTCCGCCCACCACCCACCACTATAGATGGAGACAGGACAGTACAGCAGAAGGCTCCTCCTCCCCCACCACCCACCACTATAGATGGAGACAGGACAGTACAGCAGAGGAGGGTCCTCCGCCCACCACCCACCACTATAGATGGAGACAGGACAGTACAGCAGAAGGAGGCTCCTCCCGCCCACCACCCACCACTATAGATGGAGACAGGACAGTACAGCAGAAGGCTCCTCCCGCCCACACCCACCACTATAGATGGAGACAGGACAGTACAGCAGAAGAGCTCCTCCCGCCCACCACCCACCACTATAGATGGGGAAAAGGACAGTACAGCAGAAGGCTCCTCCGCCCACCACCCACCACTATAGATGGAGACAGGACAGTACAGCAGAAGGCTCCTCCTGCCCACCACCCACCACTATAGATGGAGACAGGACAGTACAGCAGAAGGAGGCTCCTCCCGCCCACCACCCACCACTATAGATGGAGACAGGACAGTACAGCAGAAGGCTCCTCCTGCCCACCACCCACCACTATAGATGGAGACAGGACAGTACAGCAGAAGGCTCCTCCTGCCCACCACCCACCACTATAGATGGAGACAGGACAGTACAGCAGAAGGCTCCTCCCGCCCACCACCCACCACTATAGATGGAGACAGGACAGTACAGCAGAAGGAGGCTCCTCCCGCCCACCACCCACCACTATAGATGGAGACAGGACAGTACAGCAGAAGGAGGCTCCTCCCGCCCACCACCCACCACTATAGATGGAGACAGGACAGTACAGCAGAAGGCTCCTACCAACCCACCACCCACCACTATAGATGGAGACAGGACAGTACAGCAGAAGGCTCCTCCCGCCCACCACCCCACCACTATAGATGGAGACAGGACAGTACAGCAGAAGGAGGCTCCTACCAACCCACCACGATAGATGGAGACAGGACAGTACAGCAGAAGGCTCCTCCCGCCCACCACCCACCACTATAGATGGAGACAGGACAGTACAGCAGAAGGAGGCTCCTCCGCCCACCACCCACCACTATAGATGGAGACAGGACAGTACAGCAGAAGGCTCCTACCAACCCACCACCCACCACTATAGATGGAGACAGGACAGTACAGCAGACAGGAGGTGGGTGGAGGCTGCAACCCACCCCAGCTAACAAGGGGGATGGACCACTTCATCAGAGGCCTCCCTCCCTCCCTCACTCCTTCCCTCCACCATCTGCGAGAGACCATCTGGGTTTGTCGTCGAGATGTGTCCACCAGATAAAGGCAGGGCGCGGTGGTCTGTCTGCTTGCACGGACCTCACGCCCACCCCGCGCCCTGTGGGGAGGGAGGCGTGGGAGGCGCGGGGGGCGAAGGAAGGGCGCCCCTCCCTCTCTCTTTGCCCTCCCCCCAACCCGTTTGATCTAAGCCCCAGCCAGCCAGCCAGCAGTGGGGGATGATATGTGACGTCGCCAAGCGATCTGTCTACGTCATAATGGGTCGAATGATCATACATTGTTACAACGTTGGTGTTGGCGTATCGAACGTGTCTCGTACGCGAAACCGGTTCGAAACAGGTGTCGACTCGGTATGAACATTGGAAATGCAGTCTCATTACTTAGGGAATACATCTTTTTTCATACAGGAACTCGAATCATACAGGAACTGATTCGAATCATGCAGGAACGGCTTCGAATCATACAAGAACCGCTACGAATCATACAGGAACCGCTTCGAATCATACAGGAACCGCTTCGAATCATACAGGAACCGCTTGGAATCATACAGGAACCGCTTCGAATCATACAGGAACGGCTTCGAATCATACAGGAACTGATTCGAATCATACAGGAACGGCTTCGAATCATACATGAAGTTTCGAAAACCCGCTTGATTCAAAATATGGTACTACGATTTTAATCACGCACCAGGACAGTTCGATCCTCAAGCACCAAGACGGTTCGATCCTCAAGCACCAGGACAGTTCGATCCTCAAGCACCAAGACGGTTCGATCCTCAAGCACCAGGACGGTTCGATCCTCAGCACCAGACGGTTTCGATCCTCAAGCACCAGGACAGTTCGATCCTCAAGCACCAGGACGGTTCGATCCTCAAGCACCAGCACAGTTCGATCCTCAAGCACCAGGACAGTTCGATCCTCAAGCACCAGGACGGTTCGATCCTGAAGCACCAGGACGGTTCGATCCTCAAGCACCAAGACAGTTCGATCCTCAAGCACCAGGACGTTCGATCCTCAAGCACCAGGACGGTTCGATCCATCAAGCACCATGGACAGTTCGATCCTCAAGCACCAAGACGGTTCGATCCTCAAGCACCAAGACGGTTCGATCCTCAAGCACCAGGACGGTTCGATCCTCAAGCACCAGGACAGTTCGATCCTCAAGCACCAGGACAGTTCGATCCTCAAGCACCAAGACGGTTCGATCCTCAAGCACCAGGACGGTTCGATCCTCAAGCACCAGGACAGTTCGATCCTCAAGGCACCAGGACAGTTCGATCCTCAAGCACCAGACAGTTCGATCCTCAAGCACCAGGACAGTTCGATCCTCAAGCACCAGGACAGTTCGATCCTCAAGCACCAAGACAGTTCGATCCTCAAGCACCAGGACAGTTCGAATCCTCAAGCACCAAGACAGTTCGATCCTCAAGCACCAGGACAGTTCGATCCTCAAGCACCAGGACAGTTCGATCCTCAAGCACCAGGACAGTTCGATCCTCAAGCACCAGGACAGTTCGATCCTCAAGCACCAGGACAGTTCGATCCTCAAGCACCAGGACAGTTCGATCCTCAAGCACCAGGACGGTTCGATCCTCAAGCACTCAGGACGGTTTCGATCCTCAAGCACCAGGACGGTTCGATCCTCAGCACCAGGACGGTTCGATCCTCAAGCACCAGGACAGTTCGATCCTCAAGCACCAAGACAGTTCGATCCTCAAGCACCAGACGTTCGATCCTCAAGCACCAGGACAGTTCGATCCTCAAGCACCAGGACAGTTCGATCCTCAAGCACCAGGACAGTTCGATCCTCAAGCACCAAGACAGTTCGATCCTCAAGCACCAGGACAGTTCGATCCTCAAGCACCAGGACAGTTCGATCCTCAAGCACCAGGACAGTTCGATCCTCAAGCACCAGGACAGTTCGATCCTCAAGCACCAGGACAGTTCGATCCTCAAGCACCAGGACAGTTCGATCCTCAAGCACCAGGACGGTTCGATCCTCAAGCACCAGGACGGTTCGATCCTCAAGCACCAGGACGGTTCGATCCTCAAGCACCAGGACGGTTCGATCCTCAAGCACCAGGACAGTTCGATCCTCAAGCACCAAGACAGTTCGATCCTCAAGCACCAGGACGGTTCGATCCTCAAGCACCAGGACAGTTCGATCCTCAAGCACCAGGACAGTTCGATCCTCAAGCACCAGGACAGTTCGATCCTCAAGCACCAGGACAGTTCGATCCTCAAGCACCAGGACAGTTCGATCCTCAAGCACCAGACGTTCGATCCTCAAGCACCAGACAGTTCGATCCTCAAGCACCAGGACAGTTCGATCTCACACCAGGACAGTTCGATCCTCAAGCACCAGGACGTTCGATCCTCAAGCACCAGGACAGTTCGATCCTCAAGCACCAAGACAGTTCGATCCTCAAGCACCAGGACAGTTCGATCCTCAAGCACCAGGACGTTCGATCCTCAAGCACCAGACAGTTCGATCCTAAGCACCAGACGTGATCCTCAGCACCAGGACAGTTCGATCCTCAAGCCCAGGACATTGATCCTCAAGACCAGACAGTTCGATCTCAGCACCAGAGTCGATCCTCAACCAGACGTTCGATCCTCAAGCACCAGACAGTTCGATCTCAACAAGGACGTTCGATCTCAGCCCAGGACAGTTCGATCCTCAAGCACCAGACGTTCGATCCTCAAGCACCATGCAGTTCGATCCTCAAGCACCCCCGGAGGCCGAGGTCCCAGCCAGGGTTCGTCAACACCAGGACGTTCATCCAGCACCGACGTTCGATCTCAGCACCAGGACAGTTCGATCCTCAAGCACAGACAGTTCGATCTCAGCACCAGACGTTCGATCCTCAGCACAGGACGTCGATCCTCAAGCCCAGACAGTTCATCCTCAAGCCCAGGACAGTCGATCCTCAAGCACAAGACGTCGATCTCAAGACCAGGAGTCGATCTCAAGCACCAGACTTTCGATCCTCAGACCAGGACGTTCGATCTCAGCACCAGGACAGTTCGACCTCAAGCCCAGACAGTCGATCCTCAGCACCAGACAGTTCGATCCTCAAGCCCCGACGGTTCGATCCTCAACACCAGACGGTTCGATCCCAAGCACAGACGGTTCGATCCTCAACACCGGACGGTTCGATCCTCACACCAGACAGTCGTCCTCAAGCCCAGACAGTTCGATCCCAACCCGGGACGTTCGATCCCAGCACCAGGAGTTCGATCCTCAGCACCAGGACAGTCGATCCAAGCACAGACGTTCGATCCTCAACACCAGACGTTCGATCTCAACACCAGACATTGTCCTCAACACCATGGTTCGATCCCAAGCCCAGACGGTTCGATCCTCAAGCACCGGCAGTTCGATCCTAAGCACCAGACGTTCGATCTCAGCACCGGACAGTTCGATCTCAGCACAGACGGTTCGATCCCAACACCAGACGGTTCGATCTCAAGCACCAGGACGTTCGATCCTCAAGCACCAGGACGTTCGATCCTCAAGCACCAGGAGTTCGATCCTCAAGCACCAGGACGTTCGATCCTCAAGCACAGACAGTTCGATCCTCAGCCAGGACGTCGATCCTCAAGCACCAGAGTTCGATCCAAGCACCAGCGTTCGATCCTAAGCACCAGCAGTTCGATCCTCAAGCACCAGAAGTTCGATCCCAAGCACCAGGACGTCGATCCCAGACAGGACGTTCGACCCAAGCACCGACGTCGATCCTCAAGCACAGAGTTCGATCCTCAAGCACAGGAGGTTCGATCTCAAGCCCAGGAGTTCGATCTCAAGCCAGCGGTTCGATCCTCAAGACCAGGACGTTCGATCCAAGCACCAGAGGTTCATCCTCAAGCACCAGGAGTTCGATCCCAGCACCGACGTCGATCCTCAACACCAGACGTTCGTCCTCAGCACCAGGACGTTCGATCTCAAGCACCAGACGATCCTCAGCACAGGACAGTTCGATCCTCAACACCAGGACGTTCGATCCTCAGCACCAGGACAGTTCATCCCAGCCCAAGTCGATCCTCAACACCAGGCGTTCATCCTCAAGCACCGGCAGTTCGATCCTCAAGCACCAGACGTCGATCCTCAAGCACCAGACATTCGATCCTAAGCACCAACGTCGATCTCACACCAGACGTTCGATCCTAAGCACAGAGGTTCGATCCCACACCAGACGTTCGACCCAAACAGGAGTCGATCCCAAGCACCAGACGTTCGATCTCAAGCACCAGGACGTTCGATCCAAGCACCAGACATCGATCCTCAAGCCAGAGTTCGACCAACACCAGGACGGTTCGATCTCAACCCAGGCATTCGTCCTCAAGCACAGACATTCGTCTCAAGACAGGACTTCGACTCAAGCACCGACGGTCTCTCAGCACCAGGCGTTCGATCCTCAAGCACCAGGGTTCGATCCTCAACACCAGACGGTCGATCCTCAGCACAGGAGTTCGATCCTCAAGCACCAGGCGTCGACCTCAAGCACAGAGGTTCGACCTCAAGCACCAGGAGTTCGATCCAGCACCAGGATTTCGATCCCAAGCACCGGAGGTCGATCCTCAGCACCAGAGTTCGATCTCGCCAGACGGGATCTAAGCACCAGACGTTCTCCTCAACCCAGACGTTCGATCCAGCACCAGGACGGTTCGATCCCAAGCACCAGAGTTCGACCCAAGCACCGACGGTTCGATCCTCAAGCCCGACGTTCGATCCTCAACACCAGAAGTTCGATCCCAAGCACAGATGGTTCATCTCAGCCCAGACGTTCGATCCTCAGCACCAGCAGTTCGATCTCAGCACCAGACAGTTCGATCTCAACCCAGGAGGTTCGATCCTCAACCAGCGTCGATCCCAAGCACAGGACGTTCGATCCCAAGCACCAGACGGTCGATCCCAAGCACCAGATGTTCGATCCTCAAGCCCAGGACTTCGATCCTCAAGCACAGGACGGTCGATCCTCACACCGGAGTTCGATCCTCAACACCAGATGGCATCCTCAGCACCAGGACGTTCGATCCTCAAGCACCAGGACGTTCGATCCTCAAGCACCAGGACGTTCGATCCTCAAGCACCAGGACGTTCGATCCTCAAGCACCAGACAGTTCGATCCTCAACCCCAGGAGTTCGATCCCAAGCACCAGGGGTTCGATCCCAAGCACCGGACGGTTCGATCCTCAAGCACCAGGCGTTCGATCCTCAAGCACCAGACGGTTCGATCCCAAGCACAGGAGTTTCGATCCTCAAGCACCAGGACAGTTCGATCCTCAAGCACCAGACGTTCGATCCTCAAGCACCAGACGTTCGATCCTCAAGCACCAGGACGGTTCGATCCTCAAGCACCAAGACAGTTCGATCCTCAAGCACCAGGACAGTTCGATCCTCAAGCACCAGGACAGTTCGATCCTCAAGCACCAGGACAGTTCGATCCTCAAGCACCAGGACAGTTCGATCCTCAAGCACCAGGACAGTTCGATCCTCAAGCACCAGGACAGTTCGATCCTCAAGCACCAAGACAGTTCGATCCTCAAGCACCAAGACAGTTCGATCCTCAAGCACCAAGACAGTTCGATCCTCAAGCACCAAGACAGTTCGATCCTCAAGCACCAGGACGGTTCGATCCTCAAGCACCAGGACGGTTCGATCCTCAAGCACCAAGACAGTTCGATCCTCAAGCACCAAGACAGTTCGATCCTCAAGCACCAGGACAGTTCGATCCTCAAGCACCAAGACAGTTCGATCCTCAAGCACCAAGACAGTTCGATCCTCAAGCACCAGGACGGTTCGATCCTTTATAGTCTAGGAGGAAAAATATATTACGAGACAGTAACCAGGGCGTGACAGCCTGGTAGAACAGCGACTCACAACGGAATTAACCTTCAACTGCGTGCGTGTGTGTGTGTGTGTGTATGTGTGGTGTGTGTTGTGTGTGTGTATGTGTGTGGTGTGATGTTATGTGTGTGTGTGTATGTTGTGTATGTTGTGGGTGTATGTAGTGTGTGTGTATGTGTGTGTGTGTGTGTGTGTGTGTATGTGTGGTGTGGGTTGTGTTGTGTGTTGTGTGTATGTGTGTGTGTGTTATGTGTGTGTGTGATGTGTGTGGTGTGTGTGTGTGTGTGTGTGTTGTGTGTAGTGTGTGTGTGTGTGTGTGTGGTGTTGTGTGGTGGTGTGTGTTGTGATGATGTGTGTGTAATGTATGTGTTGTGTGTGGTGTGTCGTGTGTATGTGTGTGTGTGTGTGTGTGTGTGTGTGTGTGTTGTATATATGTATGTGTTGCGTGTTTGTGTGTGTTGTGATGTGTGTTTGGTGTGTGTGTGTGTAGTGTGTATGTGTGTGTGTGTGTGTGTGTGTGTGTGTGTGTGTGTATGTGTGTGTGTGTGTGTGTGTGGTGTGTGTATGTGTGTGTGTGTGTATGTGTGTTGGTGTATGTTTTTTGGGGGGGTGTGTGTGTTGGGGGTTTGTGTGTGTGTGGTGGGGTGTTGTGTATAGTGTGTGTGTGTGTTTGTGTGTGTGTGTTATGTGTGTGTGTGTGTGTGTGTATGTATGGGGTGGTGAGTGTGTGGTGTGGTGTGGTGTGTGTGTGTATATATGAAATGTGTGTGTGGGTATATGTTGTGGTGCGTGTGTGTGTGTGTGTTGGTGTGTGTGTGGTGTGTGTGTGTGGTGTGTGTATATTTAAGTGTTGTGTTTTGAGTGTGTGTGTGAGTGTGTGTTTGTAGTGTTGTATATATGTATGTTGTGTTTGAAATGTTGTGTTTTTTATGTTGGGGAATTTTATGGTGTTGTGGGTTGTGAAAAATGTATTGTGTGTGTGTGTGGTGTTGTGTTTGTGGGGTGTAGTGTGTGTGTGTTTGTTATGTGTTGTGTGGTGTGTGTTTTGGGTGTTGTGTGTGAAATGTGTGGTGTGTAGTGTGTGTGTGTGTATGTGTGTTTTGTGTAGTGTATGTGTTTGTGGTTGTAAAGTGTTGTTTGTTGAGGTGGTGGTTCTGTGTATGGTGTTGTGGTGTGTTTGAGTGTGGAGTGAGTGTTGATGTGGTTAATGATTGGTTTTAGTGTGTGTGATTTAGTGTGTGGTAAATTTTGGTGTGTGTAGTGAGGCGTTGTGTGTGTGTGTTAAGGGTGTGTAAGTGTTATTGTGTGATGAGTGTGTGTGTTTGTGTATGGTGTTGTGTGTTATGTGTATGTGTTGTGTAGTGATGTGTGTGTGTGTGTGTGTGTGTGTGTGTGTTTGTGGAGTGTGGTGTGCTGCGGGGGAGTGTGTATGTGTGTGTTGGGGTGTGTGTGTACTTTTCCCCCCGAAAAAGAATGATGGTCACTGGTCAACAAGACTCGAACCGATACCATTTGTGTGGGGGCTGAGAACGCTCCCTCTAGTCTCCATGGTCTTGCCTGCCACCTTACCACCTCCCACACAAATGTGGAAAAACGTTTCGAACCCTTTCTGTCCCGGAGGACGCCTATTTCTATCTATCATAACTATCCATCTATATATCTACCCTCTTCCATCTATCTATCTATCTATATATCTATCTATCCATCTATCTATCTGGATAGCATGGATATTATCGTTAAGTAAATTCCTCAACATGGATATTACAATATCTACCAGCATTATGAATAAACAATCTTAGCCTTCATCTTGAATATATAAACTTCCCCAAAATTTTAATAAAAAAAAATATATTAAAAAAAAAAAAATAATAATAATATAAATTTAAAATAATAATAATAAAAATAATAATAATAAAAAAAATAATAAAAAATAATAATAATAATAAATAAAAAATTTTAAAAAAAATAATAATAATAAAAAAAATAATAATAATAATAAAAAAATAATCAAAAAAATAATAATAATAATAATAATAAAAATAAAAATATTAAAATAATAAAAAAAATAATTTAAAAAATAAAAAAAAATAATAAAAAATTAAATAATAAAATAATAATAATAAAAAATAATAATATTAATATAATAATAATAATAATAATAATTTTAAAAAAAATAATAATAAAAAAATAATAATAATCAAATAAAAAAAAAATAAATTAAATTAATAATAAAAATAATAAAAAAAAAAATAATAACATATAATAATTTAAAACAATAATAATATAATAATAATAATAATATATAAATAATAATAATTAAAAAAAAAAAATAAAATAAAAATAAAATAATAAATAATGAAATAATAATTTAAATTAAATTTAAAAATAAAAATAAAAAATAATAAAAAATAATCAAAAAATAATAATAATAATGAAATACTCTCCGACAAACCTTTTTTTGACAACATTCTCTCTCTCTCTCTCTCTCTCTATCTCTCACTCTCTCTCTCTCTCTCTCCCATCCTTTTTCCTCTTCTCTCTTTTTCTTCTCTTCCTCTCCTCTATCTCTCTCTCTCCTCTCTCCTCACCTCTTCCTCTCATCTACCTCCAACTCTCTCCTCTCTCTCTCTTACGTCATCTCTCTCTCTCCTCTCTACCTCCCTCTCACTCTCAATCTACTCTCTAATCATCAATCTCGTTGTCACTCTCTCTCTCATCTCTTTCTCTCTCTCCTACTACTAAACTACTAACCTAAATATAAACCTAAAAAAAGACTAAACTACTACTCACCTCACCTACGCTCCCACTCTCCCATCTCTTTCTCTTTCTGAGCTCTACGTCTCCTCTCGTCTCTCTCTCTCTACCTCCCATCTCTTTCTCTCTCTACTCTCTCTCTCTCCCACCCTACTCTCTCTCCTCCACTCACTTTCTCTCTCTACTCTCATTCCACCCCTCCTCTCTCTCTCCCTCTCTCTCTCTCTCTAAATCTCTCGCCATAACCTTCCTCCTCTCATATCTCCCTCTCTTTCTCTCTTAACTCTCTCTCAACCCAGCCCCCTCCTCTCTTCTCTCTCAAATCTCCCTCCTCTCCCCCTCTCCTTTCTCTTGACATCTCTCTCTCTCACTTACCTCTCTCTCTCTCTCTACTCTCTCTCTACTATCTCTTGTACTTACTCTCTCTCTCTCTACGTCCCTCTCTCTCATCTTACTCTCGCTCTCTCTCTCTCTCATACTCATCCTCACCTGTTACTCTCTCTCTCTATCGTCTATAAACCTCCCTTCTCTCTCCATCCTTATCCTCAGACTTAACTCTCTCTCTCTCTATCTCTATTCCATAGTCTTATCTACTCAAACAATCAAATAATTCTCATCCTCTCTCTCCTCCTCTCTAACTCCCTCTCTTTCTCTCTACTACACTCTCACCCGCCTCTCCCCCCCTCCTCTTCTCTCCCCACTCCCTCTAATTCTCACATTACTCTCTCTCTCATCTATCGACTTGTGATCTCCTACAGGAATCTCTCTTCTCTCACTCATCATCTCTCAACTATCATCTCAACCTCCCTCTCTCCCTCTCATATTCATCCTTACTCGCCCATCCCCCCCCCATCTCTCGACATCTCCACTCTCTCTCTCTCTACCTCCCTCTCTCCCTCTCTCTTTCTCGTCTCTTCACTCTCTCTCTCTCTCTCTCTCTTCCCAGCCTGCCCATCTCATCTCTCCTCTCTACCTCCCCTCTCCTCTCCCCCCCCCTCTCTCCTCTGTCTCTCTCTTCTGATCAGTCGTCCTCTCTTATCAATCTATCACTACA